>NC_071990.2:74342121-74645151 GCF_028885655.2 Pongo abelii | reverse complement strand
ATACTTAAGATCAGGACACCTGAGGTCATAGCTACTATAAATAGGAGTCATGTCTTTGAACTCACAGTACCAGACATTGTATAGTCACTCTTATGTGCTGTCAATGAGTGACTGGGATAAATTTATAGCATCAATCTTCATCTTTCCTGAACAATCAAGTGGGTAAGTCTGTTATGCCATCTTCAAAGCAATAAAGAAGTGTAGTTGTATCAAGAGAAAATTCACATTGTGTAAATCTGAATTGCAGGTGGTATCAGATACATTGGCTGCTTGGTACAGATGAACGCTATCAAAGCATTAGAACAGCTCATTTTTTATTTAGCTATGCTAAGGAGGAAAGAGATTACAGACTTTTAAATCCCCTCTACTTGAGCAACGATTACCAAAACTAGATTACTCTATATTACCTTCTTGGGGATCACTGAAGTAAGAAAAGAGAAATCAGCATGGTAAAAGAGTGAAAGCGAGGAAGAGAGAGAGGAAGAGAGGGAGGAGAAATCAAGATAATTCATACTCTGTGTAACCTGTTTCTGGATGGATATGAGTATTTGCCCAAGTAACCAACCAGCTTGATAAGCAACCAGTTTGATGTAACAACGTAGGTTCATCAATTGCAACAAATGTACTCTTTGGTGATGGATGTTGATTTTTTTCAGGGATAGGGAAGCAGAACTTTATTTTTTAAAAATCACCATATGATTCAAATAATTCTCCAGTCATAAAAGTTATAACTAGAGAGTCAATCAAAATGTGGTCTTTCTAAAAATATTTTATTGCTTCTAAAAATGAGAAATTATTTTGCTGCTTCTTTCTCTCTAGAGTTCTTTATAGCATACACATTTGCCGTTTCCTTGGATATTTTGAGCTTACTAGTAATGTTTCAGTTCATCTTTCCTGTGAGCCCAAAGTGCCAGATTTCTGAGCTTTATAAATTGTGAACAAGGACCTGATGTCACATTTCTGAAACATCAGGATTTTAAAAATTGATTTTTTTCCATTAATATTCCATGCGTTATATTAAATCCAAACTCTCTTGGCTATTTCCAGATTTTGGTATTACAAAAACATGATGTATCTGACTTTCATTATTAAATGAATATTTGATTCATATGACATGTATGAGAAAAAATAAGAAAGAGCTAAAAAAGAAATTTGTATTGAAAGAAAATATATATAAACATTATCAATGAAGCAATTTAACCTTCTATTAACAAACCATCTTAACTACAATACTATACCTACCAATGTCACAAATACACTTTTTTTCAGGTTTTTGGTACTTTTATGTGTGTAAAGGCATACACACAAGCAAAGGAAATAATGTAGACTAGTAGTTAAGGGTTAGGACTAACAGACGGAGAAACTTGTTCATCGATCAATTATCAGATCATGGACAAATTACCTAAGCTGGTGGGGAGAAAGGAAGGGGGGTAAGGGTTGAAAAATTACCTATTGGGTACAATGTTCACTCTTCAGGTGATGGGTGCACTGGAAGCCCAAACTTCACCATTACACAATATATCCATGTAGCAAACTTGCACATGTACCTCTTGAGTCTATAAACATTAGGAAAATTACTTAGCCTCAAAACTATGGCAATAGTAAAATGATCCAGGGGTGGGGCCAAGGGATGAGTAGGTGAAGCACAGAGGCTTTTTAGGGCAGTGAAAATAGTCTTTATGATACTTTAATGATGACTATTTGTCACTATACATTTGTCCAAACCTATAGAATGTACACTACCAAGAGTGAACTCTAAGGTAAAATACGGACTTCGAATGATTATGATTTGACAATGTAGGTTCATCAATTGCAACAAATGTACTCTTTGGTGATGGATGTTGATCATGTGGGAGGCTATGCATGTGTGCAGGCAGGAGTGTATGGAAAATCACTGTACTTCCTCTCAATTTTACTGTAAACCTAAAACTGCTCTTAAAAAAATAAAATTAAAAAATAAAAATAATAGGTTGGAGGTTCCAAGATGGCCAAATAGGAACAGCTCCAGTCTACAGCTCCCAGCATGAGAGACAGAGAAGACAGGTGATTTCTGTATTTCCAACTGAGCAAAGAGCACACCAGTAGATTATATCCTGCTCCTGGCTCGGAGGGTGCCACACCCACGGAGCCTTGCTCACTGCTAGCACAGCAGTCTGAGATGGAACTGAAAGGCGACAACACCCAGGCTGAGGGAGGGGCGCCCGCCATTGCTGAGGCTTGAGTAGGTAAACAAAGCAGCCAGGAAGCTCAAACTGGGTGGAGCCCACCGCAGCTCAGGGAGGCCTTCCTGCCTCTGTAGACTCAACCTCTGGGGGCAGGGCATAGCTGAACAAAAGGCAGCAGAAAATTCTGCAGATGTAAATGTCCCTGTCTGACAGCTTTGAAGAGAGTAGTGGTTCTCCCAGGAGAGTTTGAGATCTGAGAATGGACAAACTGCCTCCTCAAGTGGGTCCCTGACCCCCGAGTAGCCTAACTGGGAGGTACCTCCCAGTAGGGGCCGACTGACACCTCATACAGCCTGGTGCCCCTCTGAGACAAAGCTTCCAGAGGAAGGATCCAACAGCAACATTGGCTGTTCTGCAATATTTGCTGTTCTGCAGTCTCCGCTGGTGATACCCAGGCAAACAGTGTTGGAGTGGACCTCCAGCAAACTCCAACAGACCTGCAGCTGAGGGTCCTGACTCTTAGAAGGAAAACTAACAAACAAAAAGGACATCCACACAAAAATCCCATCTGCACGTCACCATCATCAAAGACCAAATGTAGATAAAACCACAAAGATAGGGAGAAACAAGGGCAGAAAAGCTAAAAATTCTAAAAATCAGAGGACCTCTTCTCCTCCAAAGGAACACAGCTCCTCGCCAGCAACAGAACAAAGCTGGATGGAGGAAGACTTTGACGAGTTGAGAGAAGAAGGCTTCAGACCATCGGTAATAACAAACTTCTCCGAGCTAAAGGAGGATGTTTGAACCCATTGCAAAGAAGCTAAAAACCTTGAAAAAAGGGTAGATGAATGGCTAACTAGAATAAACAGCATAGAGAAGATCTTAAATGACCTGATGGAGCTGAAAACCATGACATTAGAACTACATGACGCATGCACAAGCTCCAGTAGCCAATTCGATCAACTAGAAGACAGGGTATCAGTGAATGAAGATCAAATAAATGAAATGAAGCAAGAAGAGAAGTTTAGAGAAAAAATAGTAAAAATAAATGAATAAAGCCTCCAAGAAATATGGGACTATGTGAAAAGACCAAATCTACATCTGATGGGTGTACCTGAAAGTGATGGGGAGAATGGAACCAAGTTGGAAAACATTCCTTAGGATATTATCCAGGAAAACTTCCACAACCTAGGAAGGCAGGCCAACATTCAAATTCAGGAAATACAGAGAACACCACAAAGATATTCCTAAAGAAGAGCAACTCCAAGACACATAATTGTCAGATTCACCAAAGTTGAAGGAAAAAATCTTAAGGGCAGCTAGAGAGAAAGGTCGGGTTACCCACAAAGGGCAGCCCATCAGACTAACAGAGGATCTCTCAGCAGAAACTCTACAAGCCAGAAGAGAGTAGGGGCCAATATTCAACATTCTTAAAGAAAAAAATTTTAAACCCAGAATTTCATATCCAGCCAAACTAAGCTTCATAAGTGAAGGAGAAATAAAATCCCTTACTGACAAGCAAATGCTGAGAGACTTTCTCACCACCCAGGCCTGCCCTAAAAGAGCTCCTGAAGGAAGCACTAAACATGGAAAGGAACAACTGGTAGCAGCCACTGCAAAAACATGCCAAAGTATAAAGACCATCGATGCAGGAAGAAAATGCATCAACTAACGAGCAAAATAACCAGCTACCATCATAATGACAGGATCAAATTCACACATAACAATATTAACTTTAAATATAAATGGACAAAATGCTCCAATTAAAAGACAAAGACTGCCAAATTGGATAAAGAGTAAAGACCCATCAGTGTGCTGTATTCAGGAGACCCACCTCACATGCAGAGAAACATGTAGGCTCAAAATAAAGGGATGAAGGAAGATCTACCAAAAATGGAAAGCAAAAAAAAAGCAGGGGTTGCAATCCTAGTCTCTGATAAAACAGACTTTAAACCAACAAAGATCAAAAGAGACAAAGAAGGCCATTACATAATGGTAAAGGGATCAATTCAACAAGAAGAGCTAACTATCCTAAATATATATGCACCCAATACAGGAGCACCCAGATTCATAAAGCAAGTCCTGAGAGACCTACAAAGAGATTTGGACTCCCACACAATAATAATGGGAGACTTTAACACCCCAATGTCAATGTTAGACAGATCAACGAGACAGAAAGTTAACAAGGATATCCAGGAATTGAACTCAGCTCTGTACCAAGCAGACCTAATAGACATCTACAGAATTTTTCATGCCAAATCAATGGAATATACATTCTTCTCAGCAGCACACCACACTTATTCCAAAATTCACCACATAGTTGGAAGTAAAGCACTCCTCAGCAAATGTAAAAGAACAGAAATTATAACAAACTGTCTCTCAGACCACAGTGCAAGCAAACTAGAACTCAGGATTAAGAAACTCACTCAAAACCACACAACTACATGGAAACTGAACAACCTGCTCCTGAATTACTACTGGGTACATAATGAAATGAAGGCAGAAATAAAGATGTCCTTTGAAACCAATGAGAACAAAGACACAACACACCAGAATCTCTGGGACACATTTAAAGCAGTGCATAGAGTGAAATTTATAGCACTAAATGCCCACAAGAGAAAGCAGGAAAGATTTAAAATCAACACCCTAACATCACAATTAAAAGAACTAGAAAAGCAAGAACAAACACATTCAAAAGCTAGCAGAAGGCAAGAAATAACAAAGATCAGAGCAGAACTGAAGGAAATAGAGACACAAAACACCCTTCAAAAAATCAATGAATCCAGGAGCTGGTTTTTTGAAAAGATCAACAAAATTTATAGACCGCTAGCAAGACTAAGAAAGAAGACAAGAGAGAAGAATCCAATACACACAAAAAAAAAAACATGATAAAGGGTATCACTACTGATCCCACAGAAATACAAACTATCATCAGAGAATACTATAAACATCTCTATGCAAATAAACTAGAAAATCTAGAAGAAATGAATACATTCCTCGACACATACACCCTCCCAAGACTAAACCAGGAAGAAGTTGAATCTCTGAATAGACCAATAACAGGATCTGAAATTGAGGCAATAATTAATAGCCTACCAACCAAAAAAAGTCCAAGACCAGATGGATTCACAGCCGAATTCTACCAGAGTTACAAGGAGGAACTGGTACCGTTCCTTCTGAAACTATTCCAATCGATAGAAAAAGAGGGAATCCTCCCTAACTCATTTTATGAGGCCAGCATCACCCTGATAGCGAAGCCTGGCAGAGACACAACAAAAAACAAGAATTTTAGACCAATATCCTGATGAACATTGATGCAAAAATCCTCAACAAAATACTGGCAAACCGAATCCAGCAGCACATCAAAAAGCTTATCCACCATGATCAAGTGGGCTTCATCCCTGGGATGCAAGGCTGGTTCAACATACACAAATCAATAAACGTAATCCAGCATATAAACAGAATCAACGAAAAAAACCACAAGATTATCTCAATAGATGCAGAAAAGGCCTTTGATAAAATTCAACATTGCTTCATGCTAAAAACTCTCAATAAGCTAGGTATTGACGGGACGTATCTCAAAATTATAAGAGCTACTTATGACAAACCCACAGCCAATATCATACTGAATAGGCAAAAACTGGAAGCATTCCCTTTGAAAACTGGCACAAGACAGGGATGCCCTCTTCTCACCACTCCTATTCAACATAGTGTTGGAAGTTCTGGCAAGGGCAATCAGGCAGGAGAAAGAAATAAACGGTATTCAATTAGGAAAAGAGGAAGTCAAATTGTCCCTGTTTGCAGATGACATGATTGTATATTTAGAAAACCCCATCGTTGGGCGCGGTGGCGGGCAACTGTAGTCCCAGCTACTCGGGAGGCTGAGGCAGGAGAATGGCGTGAACCCAGGAGGCGGAGCTTGCAGTGAGCCGAAATTGCAACACTGCACTCCAGCCTGGGCGACAGAGCCAGACTCCGTCTCAAAAAAAAAAAAAAAGAAAAAGAAAACCCCATCTTCTCAGCCCAAAATCTACTTAAGCTGATAAGCAACTTCAGCAAAGTCTCAGGATACAAAATGAATGTGCAAAAATCACAAGCATTCCTACACACCAAAAACAGACAGAGAGCCAAATCATGAGTGAACTCCCATTCACAATTGCTTCAAAGAGAATAAAATACCTAGGAATCCAACTTACAAGGGATGTGAAGGACCTCTTCAAGGAGAACTACAAACCACTGCTCAACGAAATAAAAGAGGACACAAACAAATGGAAGAACATTCCATGCTCATGGAGAGGAAGAATCAATATCATGAAAATGGCCATACTGCCCAAGGTAATTTATAGATTCAGTGCCATCCCCATCAAGCTACCAATGACTTTCTTCACAGAATTGGAAAAAACTACTTTAAAGTTCATATGGAACCAAAAAAGAGCGTGCATTGCCAAGACAATTCTAAGCCAAAAGAACAAAGTTGAAGGCATCACACTACCTGACTTCAAACTACACTGCAAGGCTACAGTAACCAAAACAGCATGGTACTGGCACCAAAACAGAGATATAGACCAATGCAACAGAATAGAGCGCTCAGAAATAACACCACATATCTACAACCATCTGATCTTTGACAAACCTGAGAAAAAACAAGAAATGGGGAAAGGATTCCCTATTTAATAAATGGTGCTGGGAAAACTGGCTAGCCATAAGTAGAAAGCTGAAACTGGATCCCTTCCTTACATCTTATACAAAAATTAATTCAAGATGGATTAAAGACTTAAATGTTAGACCTAAAACCATAAAAACCCTAGAAGAAAACCTAGGCAATGCCATTCAGGACATAGGCATGGGCAAGGGCTTCATGTCTAAAACACCAAAAGCAATGGCAACAAAAGCCAGAATTGACAAATGGGATCTAATTAAACTAAAGAGCTTCTGCACAGCAAAAGAAACCACCATCAGAGTGAGCAGGCAACCTACAGAATGGGAGAACATTTTTGCAATCTACCCATCTGACAAAGGGCTAATATCCAGAATCTACAAAGAACTTAAACAAAGTTACAAGAAAAAAACAAACAACCCCATTAAAAAGTGGGTGAAGGATATGAACAGACACTTCTCAAAAGAAGACATTTATGCAGCCAAAAGACATGAAAAAATGCTCATCATCACTGGCCATCAGAGAAATGCAAATCAAAACGACAATGAGATACCAACTCACACCAGTTAGAATGGCGATCATTGAAAAGTCAGGAAACAACAGGTGCTGGAGAGGATGTGGAGAAATAGGAACACTTTTACACTGTTGGTAGGACTGTAAACTAGTTCAAACATTGTGGAAGACAGTGTGGTGATTCCTCAAGGATCTAGAACTAGAAATACCATTTGACCCAGCCATCTCATTACTGGGTACATACCCAAAGGATTATAAATCATGCTGCTATAAAGACACATGCACACGTATGCTTACTGCAGCACTATTCACAATAGCAAAGACTTGGAACCAACCCAAATGTCCATCAATGATAGACTAGATTAAGAAAATGTGGCACATATACACCACGAAATACTATGCAGCCATAAAAAAGAATGAGTTCATGTCTTTTTTAGGGACATGGATGAAACTGGAAACCATCATTCTGAGCAAACTATCGCAAAGACAAAAAAACAAACACCACATGTTCTCACTCATACATGGGAATTGAACAATGAGAACACTTAGACACAGGATGGGGAATATCACACATCAGGGCCTGTCGTGGGGTGGGGGTGGGGGGAGGGATAGCATTAGGAGATATACCTAATGTAAATGACGAGTTAATGGGTGCAGCACACCAATATGGCACATGTATACATATGTAACAAATTTGCACATTGTGCACATGTACCCTAGAACTTAAAGTATAATAATAATAAAAAATAATAAAAAAATTAAATCCATAAAATCTTTTTTGAATCTTATAATTTTAACTATCACTTTGATGAAAGAAATCTTCCATTTAAGGAAAAAATTATTTTACTAATAATGTAACATGAATTTAATTAATAAAAAAAGTTTACTTAAAAAAAAAATCCGGAGTTAAATAGATATACCCCTGGGAAATGCAATTTTAGAGATGTTTATCCATGTTTACATTTCATTAATTATTTATGAAGCAGGGTTTTGAGGCAGAAACAATTTTTCCATTGTATCTGTAACCATAAAAGATTAAGGATGCATTCATTTTTTTCCCAACTTTTATTTTAATTTCCAGGGGATGTATTCATTTTTAATTAAGTAGAAGTAATGCTTGAACCATGAATAAAGATACAGATTCATTTGAAAATAAAAATAAATAAAAATAAAAATAATGAAAAAAGAAAATTACTTAGCCTCTTTGTGCTCAGTTTCCTTATCTGTTAAATGTCAGAATAAAGTGACACACTTATTTATGAGAATCAAACAAGAAAACGCATATAAAGAACTTAGTGCATTGCTTGCCCATAAGAAACATTAACATATAGTTATTATTTATTACCGAGGAAGTTGAAAATGAGGCGTTATACAGTATTAAAACAACTGTGTCTTTTAGAACAAATTTGAGAGCAAGCTGTCTAGGTTAGGGCAAAGCTAATTTGCAAAAAGAATAACTCAGACCAAAAAGGAAATCTTTCAAATGAAAAATCCAGAGGACTTGAAGCCTAAATGAGCAAACACCAAGATTCAATAGTCTTTTCCCTCATTCTCTCATTCTTTCTCTCCTGTTGATTACCTTCTCTTTGTCCTCTTTTCCCTTGGCTTCCAATGAGACATTGTTCTCTGGGTCTCCTCCCAGAACTCTGATGACTTCTCTTTTTCCTTTCTTTCACTCCTGAAATGTATATGATCCAAGTTTTTGCCCTTAACTTTTTCACTTCTCTTTCTCAACTACCTCATTCCTTTGAACAATCTATTCAATCCCCTGTCTTCAGTTGACACTTCTATAGAAATGGCCTCCAAATCTGAAATCCAGGCCAAGTTCTCTCTTTTACATTTCAGCTGTGGATTTCCAGCTGCTTCCTGAAGCTGTCCACATATCCCATCTGCCCTTCACACTCAGTATATTTCCCCCCTTCTCCCTTCATCCAGCTCCTCCTCTTGACTTCTCCAGTTTTACTAATAGTGTGGCCATCTTTCAGGGCATCAAGATTTAAAATTCTGGTATCACCTCTGTATTAGTCCATTCTCACATTGCTATAAAGAAATGCCTGAGACTGAGTAATTTACAAGAAAAGAAATTTAATTGGCTCATGATTCTGCAGGCTGTACAGAAAGCATGGTGGCAGCTGCTTCTGGGGAGGCCTCAGGGGGCTTTTACTCATGGCAAGAGGCAAAGTGGCAGCAGGTGCTTCACATGGTGAAAGCAGGTGCAAGAGAGAGACAGCAAGGTGCCATGCAGTTTTAAGAAGCCAGATCTCCCAAGAAGTCACTGGCTATCAAGAGGGCAGCACCAAGAGGATGGGAGTGAAACCATTCATGAGAAATCCATCTCCGTGATCTAATCACCTCCCAACAGGCCCTGCCTCCATTACTGGGGATTACAATTCAACATGAGATTTGAGTAGGGACACATATCCAAACTACATCAAGCCTCTCACTTTTTTTCTTATCCTCCATCTCCAAGTTTTAGCTAAATTCTATACATTTCAATTCTGCAATATATTTCTACACAATTCTTATCTCTGTTAACACTTCCTCTGTCCTTTAGTCCTTATCACCCTTCAACTATGATATTAGAAAGGCCTCCTATAGGTCTCTCTCCTTCAGAATATCCTCCAGTCCTAAACCACTTTACAGTATATTCTTCCTGCTCACAATTCTGAATAAACTACTTGCCTGCTCAAAAACATTCATTAGCTCTTCACTATCTATTATAGAGCCAACCCCCTTTTCTCTACCGTTCTCAAGCTCCTATGACATGGCCCATATCCTATTTTTCCAACATTTTTTTCTGCCTACTCTTCTTAGTGACTCCTCTACTCCAGCCCAATTGAATCACTTGCTCATTCCAATCTATACTCTGACATTTTTAACATCACAATTTGTTCGCACCTTCTGCTGTCTTGAATTTCTTTCCTCATCTCTGAGGAGATCTTTATTTCCATCACATGGGCAAGTAACCTCTCACCCCCTCTGACTTTCTCAAACCATCCACAATTCTTTTGCAATACTTTTCATTTTATACTTTCTATTCTAGTCATTTGGGTATGTCTTATCCTACATACAAACTGTAAGTCAATAAGGACAGGATCTATAAATGATGCAATTTTGTATCCACCATTATCACCAGCACAGGGCTTTCCACATACTACATCATCAACAATTTATGTTGATTGCCAAAAATGGTTATGAAAAGCCCTTCTTTGATCCAGTTAGCATAAATTTAATTGGCAGTTCAGGATCCTGTTTTCCTAAATGAGAGTACAGCATCACTGAAGTATTGTATGGTCCTTGCACAGCCTACTGAGAATTATTGTAAAATAAGCAGGGAGACATTGCCACAAAAATGCATTCAACAAAACCAATAGACACAAGCACAATCTTGGTGGCAAGATGACACAAGAGTCAAGGAAATCTCACAATTATCCTTGCAAAAATCTCTCCTTACAGCTCTCAGCTCTAAATGCAGCATTAATTGGTAGCATTGACAAAATTAATTTGGCTAATCCCTCTGAAGCTTGTTGATTTAAGCTTTCTGTGATACTGTTAGGTTTTAGCCCTTAATTAAATTTATGTGCTGATATGTTAAATCCTTTTCATTTCTGTTTAACCCCCTATTCACAGAGGTTTTGTTCCAATATCATATGAAAACCTAGCTGGATCACAAAGCAAAGTTTACAGAAGACTGTAGTTTTTCTGACTTTCTAGTTGCACTTGAAGAATTAGAATTTGAAGTCTATATAAGAAATCCCAAATGGGGAAATTAACATGCAATTGTTCCTAGGCATCTCCCCATGCCTGAAGGGCTGAACTCCAGTTCCTGTGTTTTGATGAATTAAATTACAAATTAGCCCAATCATCTCACCATCAAATTTGTAGGTTTTATTCCTTCTTTGAAACTTACAGAGATTAAAAATAAATTTCAGTTTCTTCCAACATAGTTTCCAAATTTACTGCACCTCTTTCCTTCACATCTGACACTAAACCAAGCCAAAGGCAGAGTACACCCTCCCTGGTGATGTCCCTGCTCATCCATCACGCCTTGCTGATGCAATCCAGTTCCATAAGCTGTCTTCGGGGAGCATGGGTGGCCAACAGAAATGAGCCCATGAGTGAATGGAAGAATTGTGTAAGACTCTGTCTTTTGTGTAGGGAAAGTGCCAGGGCATGTTTGCCAGATCTCCCGGATGCTTTGTGTGGATAGTTTTAATCTCCTTTTCAAATAGAAGAAGTCAAGTTCTTCCTTTAAATATTTATTTCCACAGTTTTTCTTTTTTGTCTTTGTTTTGCACATAAGCTTAATTTATGTGTACCTTTTAAGATCTTGGTAAAAAATTATCCCGAAAGAATATTAGGTTCATACTAGGGAAGTAGATACATAATGAAAAATTATCCAAAAAGCTTGGTTAAATTCTTTTTCCCAATATACACACTTTCTATTAGCAAAGAAACTAAGCTAGACTGAAAATAATGTTCAATTTGGTTTACCTAATTATTCAATTTCCATTTTAATTTTCCTAGTAAAAACTTAGTCTTAATGTGTATTCTGTTATATTTCTAACACATTAGCACATCTATAAGATATAGATCAATGTAGATTTCACTTTCAAATTTCACATTTTGACTATATAAAAACTAAATGATATTTAGAGAGGGTATTTGATAATATAAGGTTTTACTTGCACATTTGGTAAGTGTTAACTTTGTTATTGTTTGAGTTTTCTTTTAATAGGCTGTTAGCTATGCAGCTGGGAGCCCTAGCAGATGCAATTTCTCCTTCAATAGGGACAAAAAGCAGCTAGATGCTCTACACAGGCATTGGAAAGGTCATCCAAAGCATATTTTAAGAGCCTCTATTAGTTTTGCAGGTTTTTGTCATGCTGAACCTTGTGCTTGGAAATAAAAAATTAGAGATTTTTGTTTTACTTGTCAAAGCACTCGCTCCTCTGATCCAGACAGCACCTATAAGGGGTGGGTCAATTTGCATGAGGAGCCAATGATTTTCTATAATAGAAAGGACCACAGTCCTATTCCCTGTCACCAACTTCCTCTCCATAAAAGTCAGGGTAGATTTAGATGGCCTCATGAGGAAGCGATGAACAACAAGAGTCCTAAAATACAGTTAAAACAAGGGTAGAGAGTGAAGGGAGAGAGCAAGTCCTGGACTGAATCAGGGCATCATCTGTGCTTCTGAGTCTCAGGGTGTGGTAGGCATGAGAATACACCTGGTGGGCTTCCACCCACAAGAAGTGTGTTTGACTGAGGTCCCAGCCACCACTCCCTGAAACCTATCCCTGCATTTGTGCCATGGCCACATCTCCCATAGGCTGCTTCCTGCCCATGACCTGTCTCTGGGAGATGTGAGACTTCATTTTGGCTGATTTTGGCTAGAGAACTCCCCTAAAGTTTCCTGAGACCATATAGAAATCTAGGCAGCTTGCAGCCAACTTTCTTTCCCTCTCTCCTTCACTTGAGGTCAGACTAGCATCACATTCTGATGACTGGCTCAACTCTCTTCCTACTTCTTTTACATGCAGGCATTTCCTCCTAATAAAATCCTTGCCCTGTTTTATTCCATCTTAGCATCTGCTTCTTGGAGGACTCAGACTAACATGCACAGTACAAGTGCTGAATCTGTCTTGACCTACTTCGAGTCATTTGTGTCCCAGGAACTATTAGAATGAACCTCATGAAACTGCCAACATCCAACCATTGGTGACTTACAAAAATAACAATTCCATATAGTTCAACCTAATAGTAGTGCAGAATGCTGACAGGGTTGAAACACTGGAGACTCAGTTCTCTAAAGCACAGAGTTTCTTTGAGACTGAAATAAGAATCTCATTCCCTCTCCTGAGAGGGCTGAATCTGGGACAGTTAGCCCAGTCCCTGAGCTCAGGATAGCTTTGACCCAGGAAATCTGATGCTTTCCATTGCCCATGTTTCCCTCAGGATACAGCTTGGCTGCTTAATCAGCCTTACTCACTGGCTTATTTCCACTGAGCCCAGCTCATCGTCATTACTCACCTGAAAGATGATGGACATCAAAACTTGTCCTGATTCTCTCCTGTAGGTAGACTTTGCCCCCATGGAAATGCTTTGGCTCAGGAATTGATAGAACTTTGACCTTGAAGGCACTGATAAGTTTGTGGGGAATTCTGTTTAAAATCAGAGGCAGCCTAGAAACTGGGGGAGTCCACCTTTCCAGAAGCAGGCAGGATTGATTCAGAACTCAGAATGACTGCTGCACAGGGGACTCTGCACCACCTTTCTTGTTTCCAACACAGCCCAGGAAGGCAGCTTCTACTCTGGAGACACGAAACCTCTGCCACAGCTGGCATACTGAACCAGGAATAAATCAGAGAATTCTCTTCCACTTTCCGGACCACTGAAAATAGGGACTCATTAGAGTATAAAAGAAAAATAATTGGACCTTGGAGGGGAATATGCTGGACTTCTTGCTCCTATTGGCCATGGTAGTCCAGTCTGGCTTGACTAGAGCACGCAACTTGCCCCTCAAATTCAATACGCCAACTACACATAATAAAAATGTTAATAGTAAGAATTTACCTTTCAGTGGAGAAATTAATTTTCACAATTATTAAAACTAATTCAAATTGTAATATAAAGTATGAAGATTTTTCTATTCAAATATCTTTATGTTTCTGAAACTTTAGCTTGTAAAATTAGGTAACCACGTAACTTTTACTCTCAAATGCTATGAGAAAAGTCTTACTTTTTCTCCAATAATTTCCTTTTTATTAAAGAAGAAAAATAACTTTACATGCAATTAATTTGAGAGCTTTAATATAAAAAATAGCCTCCATTTACTGAGCACTTACTATCTGCTAAAATAAAGCTAGGAACTATTGAACACTAGAGTTCTGCCAGCAGTTCTGACTCAGTGCTATGAAATGAATAGAATAAAATCACTATTCCTTTTATACTTCATATGTTTCTTCTATGCATATTGTATATTTCTTCTATGCAACTTGAAACACTGCCATCATATTTTGTATTGCACTTTACATAAACATATCTCTAATTTATCATAAGCCTTTCATGAACATTATTTTTCCATTGTGTGGACATTATAATATGTTTAACCCTTCCTTATGTTTAGACACTTAGATTGTTTCATATTTTTTTGCCTCAACTGAACATATAATCATTCTCAAGAGTAGAATTACTGGGTTAAAGATTACAGTAGTCACCCTCTTATCCACTGGAGATAAGTGGGTGGTTGAAACCAGATATAGTACTGAACCCCATATATACTGTTTTTTCCTATACATACATACATATGATAAAGTTTCATTTAAAAATTAGGAATAGTAAAAGATTAACAATAAAAAAAGAAAAATTATAACAATATGCCAGCATCACTACTTTTGCACTTTGAAGCAATTATTAAGTAAAATAAAGGTTATTTGAACACAAGCACTGAGATATTACAACAGTCAATCTGACACCAAAACGGCTACTAGGTAACTAACAAGTAGCGTCTACAGGGTGGATACACTAGACAAAGGGATTATTCACATCCCAGGTAGGACAGAATGGGATGGCAGAAATTTGATCATGTTCCTCAGAATGGCACACAATTTAAAACTGATGAATTATTTATTTCTGGAATTTTCCATTTAATATTTTCAGATTGTGGTTGACCAAGGGTAACTGAAACCACAGAAAGTAAAACCTTGGATAAGGAGGGACTACGGTATTAACATTTTTAGACTCAATATGCATCTTCAAATTTATTTTACATTTTTATCAGCAGCATATCTATGTTCCTATTGGAGACCTTGAATAATGTGGAAGATCGTAAGATATTCTTCAGATAAACATCTTTTCTAATGTGAAGTAAAAAAATAGTATTTCATTTAAATTTCCATTACCATACCAATAATATTTGACATTTTTCACAACTTTGTTAAATAATGTATATCTCTATTCTTTAGAGTAACTCCAGAGTTCTTACTTTCAAATGCCCAAAAGTCATCTCTGTAATCCTCTTGAAAATTTTCATCAGTTACTTCAAATAGACAAGCTTAAATAGGACTGTTATCTATTCTATATCACTTAACTCTTTTGCCTCAGTCTAGTTGCTGTAGTGGAATTTACGTTAATAAATGAACCAGGATATTTACATAGTTCTCTCTCTCTCTTTCTGTGTGTGTGTGTGTGTGTGTGTGTGTGTGTGCATGTGTGTGTGTGAGAAAGAGACAGAGAGAGGCTAATCTTCAATCTTCTCTCAAATCATAGGAATCACTGATTTATGTCACAATCATAAGTAACTCATAACTAAATTTATTTTCCTTCTCAAATTACATTATCCTTGTTACTTCTCACATTTTCCATTTTGTCCTAAAAGTTTCTTACATCATTATCACCAAATATATAGTAAAAATCCCCAATATTAAAAATTAACAAACCATGATTCAAGTTGATTTTTAAATATTTTCTCCCTAATGATGTATGTCTTGGTGAAGAGAATTTGATACAGTAATTTTTTTTTCTAAGATTAACTAACTCAACTCATTCTCTCCAGATTGGATTGGAAGTTGGATGAAACACTATAAATCAATGTGGAAAAATAATTTTGCCAAATTTCAATCTCAATCAGTCACCTTCAAAACTTTATCCTTTTGCTGTTTCAATATATTTGTATGGTATTTTTAAGTTGTTAAAAGTTTATTTATTTTAAAGGCTCAATGGGCTTCCTGGATGCCAAATCACTTTTTAAAAACATTTTGATGATACAAACTAAAATGAATTAAAAACACATGGAATCACTGTTCTCTAAAATATATGTGTTTTCAAAGTTTAGAGAAAGAGGGCGGGAAGAGGTGCTTGGCAGCATGTTTGGATTTTAGTATATCTGAAATTTTTGAAAAATTGTTCCAGATGTTGATGAACCCCTTGGTTCCCCTAAGTTTCACCCAAACCTGCTATAAATAAAGATAATTATAAACAGCAATAAACTAAGGTTAAGGCAGTATGTAATGGATGCCATAGGAATCATAATTAATTTGAATTAACTCTGAACTGAATTTAGCCACAGATAATACAGATGTGGATGGGTTGTAAATACCATTAAGAAAAGTAAAGTTTTACATACGCTTACATAAATCAAATAGGAAAATAAAAACAGAACTATTTCACACATAAAAACCTGACAGCATCCTGGCATTTCATCCTGGCATTCAGAAGCTCTCATTAACTAGCCCAGTAGTTCTTCAGACAGGATGATAAATATCCCATGGAGGATGTTTGGAAACTTGTGGGACATTTCTGGTTGTCACAATGACTGGAAAGAGCTACTGCCTTTTATTACCCAGTGGCCAAGGATGATTAACATCCTGAAATTCCCATAAAATGAGGAAATATTCACCCAAGTAACCATGGTGTCCCCACCAGTCTCATCAGTCCTCTCCGACCCTTATATTTGTGTCTCACCAACTTTCCTGACATCCCCCACAAATCACAGCCATCCTGCCTTTGTGTTTTTCCTCTACTGTTCCTTTACTTGGAATTTTTTACATCTCCTCTTCAATAATCCACATCTAGTATTACCTTCCAGCAAGACTCTTTTTCACTTCAGGTCTTTCCTCTGGAAGACTGACTTCCATAGTAAAATTTTTATCTTCTCCTGAGGTCTTTCAATAGCCTCATCCTCACTATTTCATATTCCCCAATTACAACTAATACAGGGTAGTTGGTGTACACAAAAACAACTTAATTAACTACTGCTGAACTTTTTCTTATCAAGATTGTGGACTTGTATAGACTCAGCTATAGTTTAACTTTCTTATTTGACTTTATTGAAAGAACTCTGCCGTCTGTTCACATGCACACATATGTGTATGTCTGATGATATAGATATAAATATAGACAGACACAGATACAGATATAGATTAGATACATTCCTATAAACAGACAAACCACTGACCTCTCATTTAAGGATGGCATTGTTTAAGTAGAATTTGTCCTCTTGGTTCTATTCCTTTGATAAGCACTTACCTCTGATTCTCATGGTTTTGCCTCTTACTAGTTACACTACAACAGTAGAGAATCTTTAGAACCTTGAAGGGCAGCCAGGAAGAGTTGACTTGGAAAAATACAATCTAATACCTCTGGGAGGAAATAATTCCCACAGACGTTTGCTGGAAGATATGAACTATACATCTGGACTGCAGTAATGCTTTGGAATGACTAAGGAGAGTTTCATCTTTCAAGCCAGTGAGAGCTGTACTAGAAAGTATGCTTTCGAATAGCCCTTCACTGGTTTCATGGAACAAGACTTAGGGATTCAGATAAAAAATGAAAAACTGCTACTTTAATTTAGGGCTGATATCACTTTATGGTGATGTTTAGTACACGCAGCCTCTGTCTCAAGAACATGTGATTTTTGAATGACCTCATCCCCATCACTGGAGACTTCCTGCTCCTCTGGACCCCTGCCAAGTGCCCCCTTCCACTGTAGCAGCTGTCACCAAGAGCGGCCTACAGTCCCTCTCAGCCTCAACCCACCTATAGCCTTAGAGTGGGCACAAGATTGAAAGCTCAAAAGATTCAAGATTTCATTTCAGAATGCAAAAGGGAAGAAGTGTACTTTCTGTGGACAAATAAGTCTACTGGTAACACTTTCTTTAATCTGTATGTGAAATAACAGGCTAATATGAAAACTTATAGCAATATAACAATCTTTTATTAATAAAAATGCCAAAAATAACACCATTAACACCATTGCTTTTTCTGACTATGTAAGTATCACATTTATTATTTTAAAATAAGAAATGCACAAAGATGGCAAAATAATTTGGAAATTATTTCTAATTCTACTATGTATAAATTATCACTGAATATTTCGGTAAACATTCATCCAGAGTTTATATTAACACACACACACACACACACACACATATGTGCAATCCAAAATAGTATTATCAAGCATATACACTGCCTTCAATTTAGCTTATTACTTATTCTATTATGGACACGTTTCCATGCCGAACACAAAGAAGGTATAACTATATAACAATTTTTTAAAGCTGCTTAGTGTTCCACTGAATTAATGCATCATAATTTGTATTAATATGGCCTTACCATCTGGCATTTAGATTGTTCTCAATATTTCACTATCTCATTCACCACTGTGATCAACATACTTATACATATATTTTGGACATTTCTCTATTTATTTTTAAGAGATAAATTCCAAGAGTGGAATTATTGACTCTTATTAGAGTGGAAAAATAATTTCGATTTCCATTATCAAGTTCTTCCCTCAAAATGCTATACCAATTTACTCTCCAACCAGAAACATCTTAAGAGGTAATAAATTCTTGGCTTTGAACAATTAATTTACAGGGTTTTTTTTTTGGAATATAACCCACTTTAAATTTTGAGGGTGCTTGTGTGAATTTTTTAGTGGTTTAAAATTATGCTTTTTAAACTGTATTCTGATTTGTTCTGTCAAGGACCAAGGACCAAGAACCTAGAAGAGGAGGATGTGGGGGATGGGTAGAGAGAGGGGAAGTTAACTTTCCTTTTTTCAGATTTGAACTAAAACAGGGCTTCTGCTTTTAAAGATTTATATAAGCTTCCCTCTAAGCAAGATTGAGTACAAATGTTCAAAATCTTTAGTCAAAAATGTCTTTCCTCACAGTGCCAAGGAGAAAAGGTAGTTGCTGTTCTAGTTCACTGTCAGAACTGTGGTGGGAATATAAATTAGTCTTGTAACTGTGGAAAGAAGTTTGGAGATTTCTCTAAGAACTTAAAACAGAACTACCATTTAATCTAGCAATCCCATTACTGGGTATAGACCCAAAGGAAAATAAATCACTCTACCATAAACACACATGTACTCATGTTCATCACACCACTATTCACAATAGCAAAGACATGGAATCAACCTATCATACCTAGGTACCAACCTAGGTACCCATCAACAGTGGCTTGGATAAAGAACATATGGTACATCACCATGGAATACTATGCAGCCATAAAAAAGAACAGAATCATATCCTTTACAGCAACATGATGCAGCTGGAGGCTATCATCCTAAGCAAATTAAGACAGGAACAAAACACCAAATACCACATGTCCTAACTTATAAGTGAGAACTAAACATGGTGTACACATGGAAAAAAGATGAAAGCAATGGACACTGGGGACTGCTGGAGAGGGAAGAGAGCAAGGAGGTCGAGGGCTGAGGTACTGCCTACTGGGTCATGGGATCATCCATACCCCAAACCTCAGCAACACAAAGTCTTCCCATGTGACATACCCGCACATGTACCTACTGAATCTAAAATAGAAGTTGTAATGATTAAAAACAAAAAAAGATAAACAGTTCTCAAAAGAGTATCAATTCACCATGACTTTAGGGTAAAATAAAAATTTCTATAAGGGTTACTGGCTGTACCTTTGAACTGTCAATCTTAAATGGGTTGTCATTTGTAGTAATAGTTGGAGCTACTTAAATAAAGGCAAAATCAATAATTTAACTTGTAATTAAATTGTGTCAGGTTGTTAAAAAAGAGCAAAACCCTCTGAGTTTATACAAATGCTGAGATTAAGCAAATGAGGTTATTTTACCAATTCCCATTAATGTAGTTTTGATAATATTAACAAGATAACAGGAAATGTGAGATTCAACTGTTTCATTGCAAAGACATAAAATAGTCTATCATAGTGAAGCATTTTAAAGTATAACTTTTGCAGAAATAGAGACAAGAGAAGGATACATTCACTCTCTCAGTGAGTGGGAAAGAGCAGGCTGAGTGGTGAGAAGCCTGACTAGAGGGAGAGAACAGGAAAAGCAAGCAGAACTAAATACGTAGGACCCTGAACCACAAGACATGAAGTCATTCCTTGAGGTCTAATAGAGAACCAAGGGCTCAGAGTATGTGATACGGCATTAGGAACTGGAACAATCACACTACCGTTCAATCTGCCATTTGAATGAGAGTCCAGCAGGCGAACGTCTCTGGCAAAGACCTATGTGTGCACTCTGGGACAAGTATTGACAAGAGAGGAGAACCACATTTTAGGGACCATAACACTCTGCTTCTTGTTTAAGCTCTACTTAATGTTTAATGCCATGAGGAACTTTTTTAGAAAAGGAAAAGAAAGTAGCTCTGTTGTTGGAAAAGCAGGTATTGAATAAATTGTTGTGTGAACTCTAGACTGTGAGAACAGCCCCAGAAATGATATTTTATTTGCTTTCAACAATCAAGCATTATAATAGCATGAATCATAATGTGGTAATGTAACGTAACACAACAAAACATAACGTAGCATAACATAACATGGTAGAGAACCCAAATTCCTGTGTTTGCCAATTAAGACTCTTTTCTAAATGAAAATTATTCAAAAATCAATGAAGACTAAATCATCAGCCCCTACACAAACTTGGCTCCACAGCTGGGCAATTCTTTACCCTCTTTGGATCTTAATTCTCTTGCCTACAAAACTAGAGAGTCAGACATCTGAGGAATCTTCCAATTCCATAATTGTCCAATTGTATAATCCCTTGAAATATTCAAATAAGGTAAAATTAGAGACTTTTTTTTCCTCACAGAATTACTTAAAGCCCTATGAAAGGAAATGTGTTTTCCTTATAGCTCCTGGAACTAGACTTTGTCCCAGCTCCATCCTCTGCCCCTCCGGCACAGCAGCTGCAAAAGCTGCAGAAAGTGGTCAGGTTCCAAAAAGCTCTTTTCCTTCTAGCACAGGGGTGAGAATATTCAAGAGCATCTGGAAAGTCTGGTTAGTGCTGCAGTTGCTTCCTAGGGTCTCATGCTGCTTCCTCACAGCAGCTAATGATACCCACAAAATAAGCATCCAAGATGTCTTCCCCCAGTTCACATTCTCTGCTTCATCTGCTCTAAGGGTATGACAGAGAAATGCTTGCTTTAGGATTTAAGTGGCAGGTGAAAATTAGTACTGCTATTTGCCATATATATATCTTTAAGCAGCTAAAAACCAATGTCTAACTCTAACTCTGGAAGAAAGTTTCAAGGCTAACATTTCCTTTAAGAAATCAGCAAATATTTGGTTAGCAGTTGGATTATAAACATATATGTAATGTTATATCTGCATCCTCATATTTAGTGACTTGTAATGTTTAGTCAGGCCAGTCTCTTACAATCTTTGTGTAGACTATTGAAGAGATCCATTTCCCTGAAAACTGAAAGGTGGTTCACTTAGAAATAATACAGTCACAGTGTAGCTGAAGGGAATCAAAAAGCAAGATACTGAAATATTTGAAAAACATATTTTACTGGTTTGGAAAAAAGTTAGATTAACACTGTCCCACATATTTAAATCTATCCAGGAAAATTAAGGGAAGACCTAGGTTAAATCCAAAAAGCACTTCCTACTGGCTTTCTCATTATTTCTGCAAAGCTATTTGCTTTCTCTACTAGACTCTACCCATGACAAACCTTATGTTCTCTCATTGGTAAAAAACATAGAAAGGATTTTTTCATTGCATTCACTAAGAGGTAGAAATGGCTAAGTTGCAAATGTCCTCTTCTCATAAGCTATTTGTCTCTCAACACAGAACAAAACCATAACCAAAGGGATGAAAGACAAATCGCAGAATGCTAGGCTGCAACCAATCAAAAACAGAGATTTGCGGAGAAGTGAACACTCCCAGGAGTTAACAAATAATGGTGTAAGTAATTGCCTACCTCTCCACAGAATAAAATGTCTTTGTTTATGGTATCAATAATATTCTCTTTTCACCACTAAACTAGGAAAACAGGTGACAGTGACAGAACTAACTTTAAAACCTCAAAGTAATATCACTTCACTGCTAATGTTCAAAAAGTTTTGAGCACAGTAGATCTTAAAGTAAAAACGTTAAGAGGAAAAAGAGAAATCTGAGTTTACTTACTATACCAACCATCCAGGGCCATTGAGAAATCTACTGAGTTTAGAAAATTTCCTTAAACTTCCAGAGTATGATAAATATGAAGAACGTAATTATAATTAAATTGCACTAGTCATCTTTAATTGAATATAATGACCAAAAGTTATTTTAGTACAAGTATTTTCAGAATGACTCTTTCAAGTAAACAATTGCCAAGCACCTCAGTAATAAACTGGTGTGAGGTCTGGTTTCCGTAGAGCAGCAAATAAACAATAAAATGAATACAACTACAAGGTCATATGTCTACAGTTTATTTTCTGAGGAAAATAATTAAATTGAACAATCTGAAGGAAGTAGTTCCATGTTTGTTATTTGTAGCTTTCTTTAGGTCATTTAATTTTTCTTAAATCTCATTGGAAACTTTTAATGCTTTCTTGTGCATTGAAATTGGAGGGAAATAAAATAATAATTACTTAATTACGTATAAAGAAAGAGAATGTACCAAATACCATCATTTTCCTTCACATGCTTTATCTGAATTTTTAATCTTATTTTCTTAACCATTTATGCAAACATTTGCCCATTTGCCAATGCTCTCACATCTGAATTTATTCCTTACAAACAATGCTTTTATTACTTACAACCCATACAATGAAGTGACTTATGTTAAAGGCAATGTACTTTATCTTTTTTAAAAAAAGTCATTAAAAATTGCAGACTTAATTTTTATAAATTGATAGTATTGACTCACATTATCCTATTAGAGGTGCTTTCCCCGGGGGAGGAAAAGAGCCTTACACCCAAGATATCTAAAGTCTTTTAGATCAAGAAACACATTTTCTTAAGAATGTGGCAAACTATCATTACTTTATATGAAATAATTTCTCTCACCTAATAACACTGAAATTCCAACACTGTACAACAATTCGGTTAAGTATTAGAAATTTTAATGAATGCTGAGGATGGCTGAGAAAAGAAAAACTGTTTAAACAAAATAGAGCAAACTTTAGGGTTAAAAAATATTTATTCCCAACAGCTTCCAACATCTATCTTTTTTTAAAAAAAAACTTTCTGGCCTTCTTCCATACAGCTTTACTACAGATGGTAAGGCCATAGGGAAAATAGAAGGCTTTGGATTTGCATTTCAGAGAGATGAGTCCAGGTTAAAATTTCTCTGTCTCTTCTGCGTCAGTACCTACAGTGATCTTGTTTGACCCCAGAGTTAATTTATAAGCCCAGATGAGGAAAAGTGCTGGGTTTAAAAATTCCTATAAAGTGGACTAGAGAAAATGGTAATAGAGAAGAAGATGGAAACAGCATGGCTGGTAGAAATGAGGATAATTTAACTACTCCCTAACATATCTAATATCTAACGCAACTACCAGATTACTAAAACAATATGGTGACCCTGGCAGAAACTTTATCAGGTGTACAGATTGAATAACTTAATAGATAAATTAAATCCCAGATTGTACTTTTAACAACTAAAAAAAGTACATAGTTAAGACATAAAGAAATGCACTTGCATATTAAGCAAATTTGATCTTTTCTGGACATAATTATTCTTTTTCATTTCCAAAGCAATTCTAAATCAGCACAATGTCTGAATGAATTAGTTCATTTATTACAAACAAAGACAGGTTAGGCACAGTAGCAGACATTAAACTATTCACTGACTTCTGGTTCCCCCCTGCTTTGTAATTGCACATTCTGCCCTCATTGAAGTTTAGCATGCTATGTGACTAGCTCTGGAAAATCAGTTGTTAAAAGAAGTAACTCTAGCTTTTCCCATCTGTTAAGATGGAACCTCTATCAATATTGGTTCCTAAATGATTAAAATAAGTTTCCCTATTACTGCTATCAAATTGCACTGGACATAGAGCATGGACAAGAAATAAACCTTTGTTGTTCTAAGCTATGGAGATGTGAGGGCTGTTTCTTTTTTTTTTTTCTTTTATTATTATTATTATTATTATTATTATTATTATTATTATACTTTAGGTTTTATGGTACATGTGCCCAATGTGCAGGTAAGTTACATATGTATACATGTGCCATGCTGGTGCGCTGCACCCACCAACTCGTCATCTAGCATTAGGTATATCTCCCAATGCTATCCCTCCCCCCTCCCCCCAACCCACAACAGTCCCCAGAGTGTGATGTTCCCCTTCCTGTGTCCATGTGTTCTCATTGTTCAATTCCCACCTATGAGTGAGAATATGCGGTGTTTGGTTTTTTGTTCTTGCGATAGTTTACTGAGAATGATGATTTCCAATTTCATCCATGTCCCTACAAAGGACATGAACTCATCATTTTTTATGGCTGCATAGTATTCCATGGTGTATATGTGCCACATTTTCTTAATCCAGTCTATCATTGTTGGACATTTGGGTTGTAAACTAGTTCAACCCTTGTGGAAGTCAGTGTGGCGATTCCTCAGGGATCTAGAACTAGAAATTCCATTCGACCCAGCCATCCCATTACTGGGTATATACCCAAAGGACTATAAATCATGCTGCTATAAAGACACATGCACATGTATGTTTATTGCCGCATTATTCACAATAGCAAAGACTTGGAGGGCTGTTTCTTACTGCAGCATAACTTGACCTTTATCAATCACTACAGAAAAAAAAAATTTTTTTTAGGATGGAGTCTCGCTCTGTTACCCAGGCTGGAATACAGTGTCGCAATCTCAGCTCACTACAACCTCCGCCTCCCAGGTTCAAGTGATTCTCCTGCCTCAGCCTCCTAAGTAGCTGGGAATACAGGTGCATGCCACCATGGCTGGCTAATTTTTGTATTTTTAGAGAGACGGGGTTTCACTATGTTGGCCAGGCTGGTCTCAAACTCCTGACCTCGTGATCCACCCGCCTCAGTCTCCCAAAGTGCTGGAATTACAGGCATGAGCCTCCGCGCCTGGCCTTATAAAAAAATTTTTTAAATCTTTCTTAGATAAGAAAATTTGCTCTGAAGCACATCAATGTAGTACAGTGGTGTAATGGTAGTAGTAATAATTGTTATCTGCTAAGACTAATTCTCTGTTAAAACTAATTGGTACTCTCTGTGCGGAATTTTTGTGACAGAATATTCAGGAATCTATAATTATTTTTTCAATAATAACTTACTTGCATATAGTAGGCACTCAATAAGTATATAATAGGTAAATTTAAGAAGTGGTCCAACTAAAGGACAATAATATGTATTTAGCCAAATATACTCACGTCCATGGGCACCCTGAATCCTTAAGTTATAGCATATAAAGAGTATGACTTTTATTCAAATTGATTTAATCTCTAAGAAAATCAATAATACAATAATACATTTCTATTTTAGCTACAGTAATCAACGCAGGTTTGAACTATTTTCTGCAACAAAGAATCTCTTTCGGAATTGGACAGCCTTCATACAAATCCTGATTTTACCACTTTTTTGTGTATGGCCTTGGGCAATTATCTAACCCAACTGAATCTTGGCTGTCTCTTTTGTGAAATGTTCACCTCAGAAAGATGTAAAAATAAAATTCTTTTAAGTTATATGTGAAGTGTTGAGCCCATTGCCTGACACATACTATACTCTTAACAGTACTAGTTAGATCCTGTTTCACGTGTCAAAAGTAAGATTAGGTTTGAAACTTTCAGTTTATAACTTAATAATTATGTAAACCTTTATGATTATATTTACAATTACCAAATCCTGTTTAACATTACCGCTAATGAAATGCTCTCCAAATGCAGACAAGAAGCAAAATTGATTATTTTTAATAAGAAGAAATGAACTTTTTAGTTTAATAAAATTATCATTCAGAGCTACAGAATTATTAATTTAAAAAAATTATTTGTGTTTGAATTTGTTACCACAGCAAAAATATGGTCTTATTTAACAAGGGGAAGAGAGACATAAAAAAGACACTGAAAGTCTACTTGGATGCAGTGTAGTTCTTACAAAACAGAATTTTGATGACATAGCCAAATGAGTCCAAAACATGTGAATTACATTTCCCTTAAAAAATTACATATGGTTCAAAAATAAATAAATATGGGGAGAAATCATTGGGTACAATCAGCTTGGACTTTATTAAATGTCAAATATTTTTTAATTTGAGACATTTGTAAACTTAAAAGATCACACACGCATTAAAAAATATTTTCTGATGTTCACATACATGCTTAAATTATTTCGTTTTTACCTCAATCTCAATAGTTCCCACTTGGTTTAAACCTTAACCATTATACGAAATAACTTTATAAATTTTTAATTTGCTCATATTTTCAAATTTGGTTCTTTTGCTATGAAATTTAAAACTCAGTGTTTTTCCATTTCAGTAGCTGAAAGTGAGAAAACTCATTACAATACAAAATGCTGCTGAAATAAAACTCAGTGACAACAAACAGAAAGAATGTTTTGGCTTGCAAAGAGTTTTGACTGGATGAAAGAATATAACTGCATAGTCTATAATCATGGCTGATTTTATTGCAACAAAATTTCTTACAGTTAACCCAAGTTTGCAATGCACCAATCACCCACCCGCTGCCCATAGCAGTCTTTTAATAATTGACCAATTTTCCAAACATGAAGCATTTTAGCCACATAATACTGATATTACAAAACCTGATCAGTTATTGCCATGCTCAAACCGATAAACTTGGAAGGTATTGGGCGGGACTATACTTACACAGCTTTTTCAACTTATGTTAATCTGTAGAGGGTAAAGTTTCTGTTATGATTTGCAGTCTTTCATTGGTTTTGAGAGAATAAATTCACTTACAATGATTCATATCACTAAAATATAGAACGGGTTAGTATATTGTATAAATAGCTTTGATGACAATTGCTATTCTTTGCTCAGAAATAAATATTAATCTTTTGCCAGAGAATGTAACAGGATGTTGAGTGAGATTTTGCTTATTTTTTCTGGAACCAAGACCAAGGCTTATAACTAAGGACAATAAATGGCCACTCCATTTTCTAGGTTCTACAAACCAATGACCTCCCTATGGGACTTAAAAGTAAAAACATTAAAAGTAATGGCAAAAACCACAATTACTTGTGCACAAACCTAATAATTCAGAAGTCTTGCTTTACAATGAATCCCTACTTCCCACACATACCCACCAAAAAAAATAAGAAGACTAAGAGGTAATGGACGTCAGCTTGACAGCTGGGCATCAGGAAGGGAGAAAACTGTGTTTTTGAGACTGTTTATTCTGTCCTGTGATTGAGGAAAGTCAGTGCATCCCTTGTCTAAAGCCAAGGGAAATAATTCAGATGTGGAGACAGGAGCCCCAGTTGAATATTCGGCCAGAAGTCTTGCAAACAAGAGAAAAACAAGCATGAAAAGACAAAATGATAAAGGACTCTCAGGTGGAATGCAAGCACCTCAAATCTTTGTTCAAAAGAGATATATTAAAGGGATTCCCCATATGCATACAAGTCTGACTACTGGCCTAGGAGGGTAGGTGATATTGAAGGCTTCAATCTGTTGAGACCACTGAGTGTAGGGGGCAGAGAGAGATGCATATGGTGACGTTAGCTGGGGACAATCCGGAAAACATGAACAAATCTCACCAGGAATCACCGATACTTAGGGGTGCTGCTTGGAGGTGCATGTTGAAACCACTACCCATCCGAGCCCATGGGCAACAAATTCAACAGCATCTAACCCAGGGGAAGAGCCAACCTCATAAAGTTAGAAGAATTTTGCCTTTTCCTCTGTCCCTCCTCTAGCTCTCTTTTTCCCTGGCCCCACCCTAGCGTGTCCTAGGTTCAGAAAAAAAAAAAAAAAAAAAAAATCTTTTAAGCAGATAATTGGGAAGGTTTTAAATAGAGAAATGTGAATAGTAAGTACCAGGTTAAAATTGGCAGGGGGCTGTTACTGAAAAAAAAAGCAGAAATGTTTTCACTTCTACCAAATGAATTAAGTTCCTCAGAAAGGTTCAATGCTAATGGATTTGTATTTATTTTCATGATTAACAAATTGAAACTTTACAAAGATTTAACCCAGGAACTTTCCAATTTTAGGGTGCATTAAAATCACCTGAGTCTGGTATTTAAATCAAAGTTTCATAAGCTCCACTTCAACTCCAGCGATCCAATTCAATTGCTCAGTAGCAAGAACCCAGAATCTGCATTTTTTAACAACTTAATTATTCAAAGCCATATATTTCCCTTTAATCACTGCTTTGACTGCATCCCACAGATTTTGAGAAGTTGCACTTTCATTTTCATTTAATTCAAAATAATTTTTAATTTCTCTTGAGTTTTTTTCATTAAACCATGTGTGATTTAGAAGTATGTTGTTTAATCTTCAACTATTTAGGATTTTCCAGCTTTCTGTTACTGACTTCTAGATTAATTCCACTGTGGTCTGAGAGCGGACATTGCATGATTTTGATTCCTTTAAACTTGTTCAGATTTGTTTTATTGCCCACAATGTGGTCTGTCCTAGCAGATATTTCACGAGCTTGAGAGAAATATGTATTCTCTTGTTGCTGGATGAAGTAGTTTACGGATGTCCGTTATATCCAGTTGATTGATTGTGCTGTTGAGTTCAACCACGTCCTTGCTGATTTTCTGCCTGTTGGATCTATTTCTAATAGAGAGGTGTTGAAGTCTCCAACTATAATAGTGGATTCATTTATTTTTCCTTGAAGTTCTGTCAGTTTTTGCCTCATGTATTTTGATGCGCTGCCGTTAGGTGCATACACATTAAGAATTGTTATATCGACCGGGTGCGGTGGCTCACACCTGTAATCCCAGTACTTTGCGAGGCAGAGGCGGGCAGATCACGAGGTCAGGAGATCGAGAACATCCTGGCTAACATGGTGGAATCCCGTCTCTACTAAAAATACAAAAAAAAAAAAAAATTAGCTGGGCATAGTGGCAGACACCTGTAGTCCCAGCTACTTGGGAGGCTGAGGCAGGAGAATGGTGTGAACCCGGGAGGCGGAGCTTGCAGTGAGTGGAGATCGCGCCACTGCACTCCAGGTTGGGGACAGAGCGAGACTCCGTCTCAAAAAAAAAAAAAAAAGGAATTGTTATATCTTCTTGGAGAATTGACCCCTTTATCACTATGTATTCCCATCCTTTATCCTTGATAATTTTTCTTTCTCTGTAATAAAGTCAAATACAGCTTTATTATAATGGAGCTAGTTCAGGTGGCACACTTTGAGAAAACCTCTGTTTTACTTTTTTATGGCTGCTCTAACAAATTACCACAAACTTAAAATAACACAAATTTCTCATCTTAAAACCAATGTGTGTCTCACTAGGCTAAAATTACGGTGTTTCTAAGGCTGCATTTCCTTCTGGAGGCTTTAAGGGAGAATCCATTTTCTTCCGTTTCTAGCTTCTACCCTCATCTACAAAAGGACCCATGTGATTAGATTAAGCCCACCTGGATAATGATCTCCCTATCTCAAATTTCTTACCTTAATCACATCCGCAAAGTCCCTTTTGCCAAGTAAATTTTCACAAGTTTTGGAGATTAGGATGTGACCATATTTTACATGCTACACTGGCCTAATTACACTTGCTCTATGATTTAAAGAGAATTTTCAAAAATATCTTAATAACCCTTGCCACAATTTCAGAGCCTGTTATTGGTCTACTCAGAGAGTCAACTTCTTCCTGGTTTTGTCTTGGGAGGGTGTAGGTGTCAAGGAATTTATCCATTTCTTCTAGATTTTCTAGTTTATTTGTGTAGAGGTGTTTGTAGTATTCTCTGATGGTAGTTTGTATTTCTGTGGGATCGGTGGGATATCCCCTTTATCATTTTTTATTGCGTCTAGTTGATTCTTCTCTCTTTTCTTCTTTATTAGTCTTGCTAGCGGTCTATCAATTTTGTTGATCCTTTCAAAAAACCAGCTCCCGGATTCATTAATTTTTTGAAGGGTTTTTTGTGTCTCTATTTCCTTCAGTTCTGCTCTGATTTTAGTTATTTCTGGCCTTCTGCTAGCTTTTGAATGTGTTTGCTCTTGCTTTTCTAGTTCTTTTAATTGTGATGTTAGGGTATCAATTTTGGATCTTTCCTGCTTTCTCTTGTGGGCATTTAGTGCTATAAATTTCCCTCTACACACTGCTTTGAATGTGTCCCAGAGATTCTGGTATGTTGTGTCTTTGTTCTCATTGGTTTCAAAGAACATCTTTATTTCTGCCTTCATTTCATTATGTACCCAGTAGTCATTCAGGAGCAGGTTGTTAAGTTTCCATGCAGTTGAGCGGTTTTGAGTGAGTTTCTTAATCCTGAATTCTAGTTTGATTGCACTGTGGTCAGAGAGATAGTTTGTTATAATTTCTGTTCTTTTACATTTGCTGAGGAGAGCTTTACTTCCAACTATGTGGTCAATTTTGGAATAGGTTGGTGTGGTGCTGAAAAAAATGTATATTCTGTTGATTTGGGGTGGAAAGTTCTGTAGATGTCTATTAGGTCCACTTGGTGCAGAGCTGAATTCAATTCCTGGGTATCCTTGTTAACTTTCTGTCTCTTTGATCTGTCTAATGTTGACAGTGGGGTGTTAAAGTCTCCCATTATTATTGTGTGGGAGTCTAAGTCTCTTTGTAGGTCACTCAGGACTTGCTTTATGAATCTGGGTGCTCCTGTATTGGTTGCATATATATTTAGGATAGATAGCTCTTCTTGTTGAATTGATCCCTTTACCATTATGTATTGGCCTTCTTTGTCTCTTTTGATCTTTGTTGGTTTAAAGTCTGTTTTATCAGAGACTAGGATTGCAACCCCTGCCTTTTTTTGTTTTCCATTTGCTTGGTAGATTTTCCTCCATCCTTTTATTTTGAGCCTATGTGTGTCTCTGCACGTGAGATGGGTTTCCTGAATATAGCACACTGATGGGTCTTCACTCTTTATCCAATTTGCCAGTCTGTGTCTTTTAATTGGAGCATTTAGTCCATTTACATTTAAAGTTAATATTGTTATGTGTGAATTTGATCCTGTCATTATGATGTTAGCTGGTTATTTTGCTCGTTAGTTGATGCAGTTTCTTCCTAGTCTCGATGGTCTTTACATTTTGGCACGATTTTGCAGCAGCTGGTACCGGTTGTTCCTTTCCATGTTTAGTGCTTCCTTCAGGAGCTCTTTTAGGGCAGGCCTGGTGGTGACAAAATCTCTCGGCATTTGCTTGTCTGTGAAGTATTTTCTTTGGGAGATGTTAATTTTCATCACTTAATTAAAATGATGTTCACTGTAGAGTTACTATTTCTTCACTCTGAAGTTACTATTTTTCTTTTCGTGTTAATAATTTGACCATGTTTTATTCTAGTACTTGTATGGCTTTATTGATGACATGTAGATCCCTGACCCATTTGTAATTTATTCTTGTATATGGAATGAGGTGTAGATCTAATTAGCTTTTTTTTTTTCAAGTGGCTATTTGTTCCAAGACCATTTTGTTAAAGTTTATTGTATTCCCCAGTAATTCGAGATGTCATCTTAGTCATATGCTCCATTTTCTTTGTGCTTGGGTCTTTTTCTGACTTTCTGTTCTATATTCACGGATCTATCTATGTACCAGTACCATGCTGTTTTGACTATTGAAGTTCTATGGCATGTCTTAATAACTTATGGGAGTAGTTTCTCCTTGTAGATTTTCTTTTTCAGCATTCTTGCATGTGCACTTTTCAATATGAACCTTCGTATAACCTTGTATACCTCCATAAAACAAACTTGTTGGTATTTTTATTGAGCTTATTTTAAATTTATTAATTAGGGGAAACTGACATCATTATGATATTGAGCAATCCTATGCAACAAGAAGGGATGCGTTTTCAATTGTTCAAGTTTACCTTTGTGATTTTAACATTTAAAAATTATATTCGTGAAGATTTTATACATCTCTTTTTAGGCTTATTCCTAAGTATTTTTTAATTGTTGTTGCTACTATAAATGGTGTTTTTCTCTACAATTATGTCCTGTAACTGGTTACAATTGGATAGTTAAAGACTATTTACTTCTGGAGGTTAATTTTATATCCTGCTAATTTACTGAATGATTTTATTGTTTGGGTTCAGAACCCTTGACTTGCTGGAGTTTTCCAGATATGCCAGATATCATGTACAAACAGAAACATTATTGCTTCTTTTTTACCTAATCTTATGCCTCTAATTGATTTCTCCCGTTTAATTGCATTAGCTAAAATCTCATGTATAACACAATAGTAAACATAGGAGACATCCTTGCCTTGTTCCTGACTGCATGTATATTATTCTAGCATTAAGTAAGGTGCTGAATTTACAAGTAAATTCATGTTAATTTTACTTAATTTTTATCATGTTAAAGAAGCACCCCTAGAATTCCTCTGGAACCTTTTAATTCAAAACCGGTCTCTAATTTTGTCAAGGGCTCCTGTGGCATCAGTGTAGATATGTCCTATGATTTTCTCCTTAAGTATATTAACAGAGACCCTTTTATTATGATACAGGAGCTATGCTGGCCAGAGATTAATCTTCTCTCTAAGTGATGTATGACTTATTCACTCCTCTCTCAGGCCACACTACTGCAATGGCCTTTTACTTCTTCCATCTCAGGAACCAAAGCTCCCATCCCACTTTCCAACCAACCAGCGATAGGAGCCATAAAATTTTAAAATGACTGACAAATGATGTCAGGGACCAAACACAAAGGGGAAAAGATTGGGTGGAAGTTGAGAGAGAAAGCAAAAATAGTTAAAATGGACCAAGTGACAGCGGGAAAGAAATAGAAAATTTAAAAGAACAAATCCAGGGAGGCACTTCTGCCAACATGGATCCAGGCAGGAGCTCCAAGAGCTCAAGAATAAGGCTCTCTGCTCATAAACTAGTACAGGGATGAGTTAAATCATCGAGATCAATGGTTGGCAAACTTTTCTATAAAGGAGCAGATAGTGAATATTTAAGGCTTTGCAGGTCACATACTTCCCCATCTCCTTTTCCTTCTCCTCCTCTTCTTCCTCTACTTCTTCTTTACAACTCTTTAAAAATGTAACTACCATTATTATTATTATTATTATTATTATGAGATGGAGTCTCGCTCTGTCACCCAGGCTGAAGTGTGGTAGCACAATCTTGGCTCACTGCAACCTCCGCCTCCCGGGTTCAAGCGATTCTCCTGCCTCAGCCTCCTGAGCAGCTGGAACCACAGGTGTGTGCCACCACACCCAGCTAATTTTTTGTATTTTTAGTAGAGATGGGGTTTCACTGTGTTAGCCAGGATGGTCTCTTAACTACCATTCTTAAGAGTCACATAAAAACAGACCACAGGCCAACCCAAGAAGCACCATTCCCAAACACAAAGCCCTATGGACTTGAACCTGAAGTTAAAAACTGCTTTCCTCACTTTGGATATCACATCAGTGATGTTTCTGCCTGAGAGAGGATAGCCACCATTTCCCACTCCATCACCAGTAGATACCTGGCCTTCTACAGGCAGGAAGATGAGGAGGAGAAGAGACCCTCCCAGAGCATTGGCCACCCGAGTCATGAGACTGTTTATTGTTACTAACTTCCATCCCAAGATAAAGGACAGAGTCCCTGGGGTACACTAGCGGAGACAATTGGCAAAAGAGGGCAATATTACCAAGAAGCTTTTTGTCTAAGCTCCTATTTCTGGGAATGACAAGTAAATTAGAGTTGAAGTAGAAATATGGAAGATGATATCTGTTACCTTGAGATGGAATGGAAGGTTACATATATGCATAGGTATAGATATAGATATATAACTGTAATGTGTTGATGACAAATCATTTAGCAGCATCTTGGGGCATGAGAGCCACACCAGTGATAGCAAACCCAAGAAGCTAAAATGAGCCTGGGTTTCAGAATTTAGAATATGGTGGAGCTCTGACAGCAGCTACGGCCAGTCTGCTGCCTCTGGACTTTGAGTTAAAGACAATGTAACTGTGTAATGTATGAGACACACAGCTGAAACAATCCCTGATTAATATAGTCCTCACAAGCTAGAGTACCCAGCCAAAGAACAAGGCATATTGCCTTCATTCCTAAAAAAAATTACTTTGGGGATGTAAACATACTCATTAACAAGTATTCCTGAGTAATAATAATTTCTTTTAAATATTTATGAAGTTTTTCAAAAGAGTTACTGAATGTTATTATTACATATAACTCATTGAATGCTATAGTAAATGCAATGAGTTAGGAAATCAGGAAACCTGAGCTTTAATCCAGCTCAGCTTCTTAGTAGCTGTATAAACTTGAGCAGTTTTTTCAAAGTTAGAAGAGACATTCACGACTGGTTATAGAAGAAAAAAACTGCTCAAGTTTATACAGCTACTAAGAAGCTGAGCTGGATTAAAGCTCTGGTTTCCTGATTATATCATTTGATCATCACAGGGACCAGGAGGCATTTAGCCTGTGCATCCAGGGTAAGCACAGAACACCCTGTGTTCTTTTAAACTGTGCAGTTTAGAAGAACATTCTCAAAGAGATGCCACTTACCTATGTTTTGCTCAATCTAAACACAACATTTTTACTACCATGGCTGATGCACACAGAATCCAGGACTTTATGAAAATGGCAAAAAATAAATAAAAAATTTAAGTGCAGCTGAATTCACTCTACAAAATATGAATTGTGTACATTGTGCTATAGAGTAGTTTATTCCCAATTACAATCATTAGTTACAAACTGTGCAGTAGATTCTGATATACACTTCCAAACCCCCCTCTCTGATGAAGGAGAGGAGAGCCTCGCTGCTCCTCCATGTTTGCTTTGTTCTCACCCCATGGGGCTGTGCTTGTCAGGTCTTTGCTGCCTTAATACTATTTACTCAGTCTTCAGTGTGCAGCTACAAATTCTTAACCTTTACTTTAAATACCAAGTGTTTACTAAGTAATTGTTTCCTTGAGTGTAGCCTACATCATGTGAAATACTGCTTTTCTTTGTTAACTATGAGTTAAGTTTCTGTGTGTATCTCTGCCTCCCTTCTTGTCCCCCATCCTCTTTACCTATGCATCTGTCACCACTAGCACAGTCAGTGTTCTTTGCCACAATCAGCGTCCTCTATTGAGTTTCAGTGATGAAAAGAATTATATTGTCTGCTTGTTTTGAGTATAAGCAACCAGCTACTAGTAGTGGTGTAAACTAAAAACTGAACTGCCTTCACTACCCACCATCACAACACTTTCTGTATAACCACAAAGAACATTCCCCTGGGGCAGTGGTACAAAGGACTAAATACTCATGATTAAAATCAGATAGACCCTATGAGTACTGAACAACAAGAATCATTTAACTTTGTTTGCATCCTAAAGCAAATCCTCACACCTAGCTTCTTCCAAATGAGTCCCGTTCTCTTCTTCCAAGCAGCAAAAGTCTCATCTTGACAGAAGAAAGAAGAAAAGTCAAGCCACATGTGCCTCACACCAGCCATCTTTTTTCTTCTGTTTCTCTACATAGCTGAATTTCTCCCTGGCCTTATAGTATTAAAGAGTCAAAATTTATAATATTATAAGCATATCTCATTCTATGGAATCCAAAATTGAGCTATAAGGGCCAAGGTTTTTTCTTCTGAATCACATTTGTAATTCATTCTAAGACTCATTTCACAGCAAGAAAAAGATTAATCATCTCATATGTTTTAAAAGCAACTTATGTAGTAATTTAAAGTGTGTTCTGCATATACAAAAAAAAACCAAGATGTTGAATATGATCTTTCAGGGTAAGTAACATCAAAAATATTCCTCTATAGTAATTGATAGCTATGGGAATTTCTAAAGTACAGAATGTACTATACTACGCCTAATCAATAGGTGTGCTGAACTATCACCATTTGCCAAAAGAAGTATAATTATTTATACCTGATGAGTTCCAACAAAGCATTATGTGCCATCCTGCATTTTCTAGATATTATATAGTTGTAAAATTAGACATTGCCTCTACATCACAGGACGAAATCCAGCTTTTTTAAATTTCTGCAAAGAGTAGAAATATAAATCTCAACCAGAGTAAGATAAAGTTACACTGGGTCATTGTGTATTATATATACATTTTTTTTTCTAATCTAGCCTGCTAAACTTATTATTGGTCAGAAGACAGGTTTACTTAAAATACAGAAAAACAAAACAGTAAAAAAATTTTTTCATTTGTACTTTAGAACTCTCCTATCTGTTAGATAGGCAATAGTATAATTAACACATAATATGCAGTGCATGTGTGTTAGCTACATATAAAAAAAGTGTGCAGGCATTGCACAAAATTTTGCATGCAGCATCTCCTATTGCCTGAACATTTAAAAAATGTATTGCCTTCAGTTACCCACAAACAGATTAGAATCTTACATATTCAAATTCAGTAAGTAACAAAATTAATTAACAGAATATAATCATAGATGCCACATCTGGGTTCTTAGTGTTTAATAACAATTTCTCAAATGAATATAATCCAGAAGGTATATTTAGTTTAACACTTTAAGGATTTTAATGCCAATTTGGGGTCCTGAAAATGCTTCAATGTCATCCTTCTGAATGCTTATCATTGTACAGTACCTTAGAAAACACTGTGATGCTACTAACATTTATGTTAAATACCTAATATGAATTTATCACATCACCTCAGAAAGAGTGACCATTTATTCTGATGAAGCATTGAAACTTTTTTTTTGATATACTTATACCTGTGATGTAGGTTTAAGCGAGTCATTCCTTTCCTAACAGAGAAAGCCAGATACACTGCAAAATCACTTTTCCTGACCCTGTTGGGGAGCTGGCATTGCAGAAGAACCAAGCAACCTAAAATCCCAGGAGGTCCCCTCACCAAAGTGAGATGGGAGCAAGAACAGTCTCACCTGTGACAGCAGGGGAGGAAGATGAGGCTTCCGTTCAAGTGGGTTTTAAAAAAAAAAAAAAAAAAAAGAAGTCAGCCAGCATTAGCACAGGCTACCCTAGGAACAGAGAAAGCTACAAAACCAAGGAAGTTCCCACACATAGTCAGGCTTCTTTTTTATTTTATTTTATTTTTTATTTATCTTTTTTTTTTTTTTTTTTTTTTAATAGATGCTCACCTGGTGCTCACAAGAAATACTAAAGACAAGACAGGAGATTGGAGACAGACTTCCTCTGTGGTACACACAGTCAAAAAGAGAAAATCAGCCACCACCGTTGGCAGGCATGAAGCCCTGCTCCTCTGCTTGGAGCCTTCTCTCAAAAGGCTTAAATTAAGTCTCTGGGGTACAGACAATAAAACCTGCCACCTGCAGCAGGACAGAACCATTCTTTCCTAAAAGAATAGAAGAAAACACCTCTATTTCCAGGAGAGGAGCAAAAAAAAAATAGTCCTGAGCCCTGGATCCTACACCAGTACTATTAAAGGTCTCCTACCACTGAAGTAGGGAAAGAAAATCTGCACAAGACCTGCCATAGATACAGGTGGAGAACTGGGTGCCTGCTACGAGGAGGAGGAAGCTGCACCCACAGAGGCACAGGCACCTTAGCATGAGGCTGGACCAGAACAATAGAGACAAGGCCAGAACAGGCCTTTTGCCCTGCTCCCCACCAGTCTCGTGAATACTGAGTACAAACCACCACAGTCTACCAGTGGGAGGACGGAAGGACCATGGCCCCCTCTCACGTGTAGTCAAAGAAGGACAGGTGAAAGCTGAGGGTTGAAAGCAAACACTGAGATAAACTGTGAGGCACCCAGATCTTCACCCTAAGCACAAGACATTATTAAAGAAATTTAAAGACAGTAGCATACTGAAGATACTCATAGCAACTGTAAAACCCAAACCCAGTTTCTCACATTAACTCCTATAGGAGTTAAGCTAGGAAATGTGAAAGGAAAATAAAATCTTGGGACCCCAATTCACTGTGCCAAAAGCAGAAAATTAAGCTGAATGCTGAGTCATACAAGAAATTGCCTTTCCTTTTGTTCCTTAACAGATAAAGATAAAAAGCCAGATATCTCCACAGGTAGCTACTCTATGTTCGTCTTGTGTAAACTGCAGATTCCCCTACCTGCTCCTTTTCTCTTGCAACATATGGATTCAGTAATGTAACCATACCCTCCCTCCTCTTTGCTTTCCAGCCTGCTTTTTTCCTTTAAATATTGAAGCCCCCAACATCATCTTTGGAAAAAAGCGTGGACCACAGATTCGTTCCTATTGTTTTGTATTCCCTTTTCTCCAGGCATGTTCTTAACCTGGGCAAAAAAAACTTCTAAATTTATTGAAACCTGTCTCAGATACTTTTTGGTTTATAAAACCAATAACAAATATATATATGGAAGACCCCTGAATATATAGAAATCAAACAACAAATTTCTAAGTAATCCATCGGTCAAAAAGGAAGTTACAAGGGAACCTAGAGAGTGCTTAGTATTGAAAGAAATGAAAACACAACATATTAAAACTTGTGAGATGCTGCTGAAGCAGTGGAGCTAAGCAAGATGAAAGGTTGGCCAATTGCAATGGCTCACGCCTGTAATCCCAGCACTTTGGGAGACACAGGCAGGTGGATCACCTAAGGTCAGGAGCTTGAGACCAGTCTGGCCAACATGGCAAAACCCTGTCTCTACTAAAAATACAAAAATTAGTGAGGCATGGTGGCATACGCCTGTAGTCTCAGCTACTCAGGAGGCTGAGGTGGGAGAATCACTTGAACCCGGGAGGCGGAGGTTGCAGTGAGCCGAGATCGCACCACTGCACACTGCTGCACTCCAGAGTGAGATGCCCTCTCAAAAAAAAAAAAAAAAAAAGTAAAGAAAGATGAAAGGTCACAATAAATATCTATAAATATCTAAGCATCCACAATAAGAACACTTTTAAAAAGAGCAAATTAAACCTATAGCAAAAAAGGGAGGAAATAATAAAAATAAGTGGCTGCCAATGAAATGAAAAAACTATACAGAAAATCAATGAAACCAAATTTGGTTTCTCAAAATTTATGAACCTCTGGCCAAGCCAACCAAGTTAAAAAAACAGAAGACATATAACAAAAATCATGAATGAAAGAGGACAAATCACTACAGACCGCACAAACACTAAAATAAGAAATATTGCAAAAAAAATTGTATTCCCATAAACTTAACAAGCTAGATGAAATGGAAAAATTCCTTGAAAGACACCAGCTGCTGGAGTTCACTCAAAAAAAAATTAAATAGCCTGTTTAATCGTATACCTACTAAAGATTTTGAATTCATACTTAAAAATTCTCAAAGAAAACTCCAGGCCTAGATACTTTCATTGGCAAATGTTGTCAAACATTTAAGGATTAATGTTAGCAATTATTTTTAAAAGTTCTTTCAGAATACAGAAGAGGAGGAAACACTTATCAACTCATTTTATGAGACCAGCATTACCCCCAATAATACTATCAGAAAAGATATTACCAAAAAAAGACAAAACGGCAGATGGCTATCTCTCATGAGCATAGACAAAAAGATTCTCACCAAAATACTAGCAAATCAAATCTAGCAATATTATATTTTGAATAAACAAACTTCATGAACAAGTGGGGTTTATCTAAGTATTGCCAGACTGATTCAATATTCAAAAAAATCAAATTGGTCAATATAATTAATCATTTAACTGACTAAAATGATCATATTATCATCTCAGTTGTTATAGGTAAAAAATCACCTGACGAAACCCAACATCTTTTTCTAATTGGAAAAAAAAAAAAGCCCCCTTCAGCAAACTAAGAACAAAGGTAACTTTCTTAACATGGTAAAAGGCATCTACAAAAATACCTGCTTCAACGTACTCAATAGTGAAAGACAATAGTGTCTCCCTAACATCAGGAACAAGACAAGGATATCTGTCCTCACCAATTATATTCAACATTACCAACCTAAAATAATCCAGATGCTAAGGATCCAGTTAAAAGAGCTTATTCAACCACAAAGCATGAGGGTGGCCATCTGGGGAGCAGAGCTACACTGATGAATGGTAAGCAGTGCTCCCAATGTGGAGAAAAATGGGGGTCATTTACACAGGCTAAACAGAATTACATTTTCCATACAAAAGCTAACACACAGAGCACAGAGGTCTCTATCTCCAACGTTATTTAGCTAGGTTTAAATAAAGAATAGAGAGTCTGGTTAATGTATAACATCTCAACACAAAGGTCAGAAAGTAACCGTCATGCACCAAAGAAGAAAAACTGTTAATGTGAGTCAGCTTTCAGGGCTTAACTTTTCCCTTGGCATAAATTTGCAAGGTCCTGAAATTTTATTTTAGTTTTATAATATTATACTTGAGGAACTAGACAATGCAAATAAGACAAGAAAAAGAAATAAAAGGCCAGCAAATTGGAAAGGAGGAAATAAAACTATTTCTATTCACCAGCTACATGATTATCTACAGACAAAATCCCAAAGAATCCCCAAAAACCATGAAAATTACTAAGTGTGTTTAGAAAAGTTACAGGACATAAGGCCAGTATACAAAATATAAATTCTATGTATGTCTACATATTTCAAATGTGTAATATATGCATATTTCTCCTGTTGTACTTTGTTTATTCTGATTTGTTTTCTTTTAAAGAATCTTCCCACATAAAAATTTAATCCCACTTTCCCAGCCTTCCAATGTTTTTATATTAAAGAATAATTAACATTAAACTTTTTTAAGTACCGTTTACAACAGCAACAAAAACAAAAAATACTTAGGCATAAACCTAATAAAATATGAATATAGCATGTGTGCTGAAAACTAAAAAACATTGATAAATTAGTGATCTAAATGAATACAGAGATATGCTGGGTTTGTGGTTTGGAAGACTGAATCTTGTGAAAATGTCAATTCTCACTAAACTCATCCATAGAGTCAATACAATTCCAGTCAAATCACAGCAGGAGTTCTTTACAAAAATTGACAAAGTGGTTTTTAAAAGTGTATGGGAAGACAAATAGATAAAGGAAAGACCTATATATATGGTCAATGAATGGTACTTGAACAATTGAATATCTGTATGAAAAAAGAACCTGACACTCAAAATGAGTATAGACTTAAATGTAAAACCTAAAATAATAAAGCAATACGAGAAAAAATTTTGGACATTGGACAAAAATTTCTTAGATGCAACACCAAAAGTATGATTCATAAAGAAAAATGATAAATTGGACTTCATCTGAATTAAAAATATTTGCTCTACAAAATAAACTGTTAAGAGAGTGAAAATAATAGGAACAGAAAACAGACCAGTGCTTGCCAGGGGCTGAGAGTAGGAAGAGGGATTGACTATAAGGCGCCTAAGGGAACTCTTGAGGTGTTGAAAATGTTCTACGTCTTGATTATGGTGGTAGATCCATGGCTGTATGCACTTTTCAAACTTCACAGAACTCTATATCTAAAAAGAGTAAATTTACTGTATGTAAATTATACCTCTGTATAGGACATACATTATGACATACTGCATATGTATGTTCATATATATGAATATGTATTTACTGTCTGTAAATTATACCTCAATAAATGTGACATATATAACATATATATAAAATGTCTATATATTGTACCACCTGGTGTTTTCTTGAGTTAAATCCATACTCAGTGTACGTTTTTTCCTTTCCAAGAAAATCAACAAGAACAGCATAGCTTTGGCACAGTTTTACAAAGCAGGCCAATGGAACAGAATAGAAAGTCATGAAAAAGACCAACATAACACTATTTATGTTAAAGGTGGTACAGCAGAGCAGTCGGTACATAAAGCCTTTTGTATGAATTTTATTGTGGCAATCTGACATCTATATGAAAAAAGTAAAATTTAACTCCTACCTTATCCCATAACAATAATCAATTTCAGATAGATTATGAATCAACTGAAAAAAATAACAACAAAGTTTATAGGAGATAATATACGAGATTATTCTTATAACTTTTGGGTAGGAAATAATTTTTTCATCAGGACATAGAACGTGGTCATCATGAAAGAAAACATCGATAAATTGAACAACATGAATATTAGTAAATTTTGCTCATAAACAGGCACCATTAAGAGAGTGAAAAAGCAAGGCACGGACTGAGAGAGGATCCTCACCACACACACAATTAACAAGGGGCTTCTATCCTTAATACATGAAAAGCTATTATAAAGTAAAAAGAATAAGACAGACAACCTAATAGAAAAATGGGCAAGAGGTTTCAAAGGCATTTCACAAAGAGGATATCCAAATGGCCAATAAATGCAAAAAGGGTATTCAAGCTCACTAATTGTTTGAGAAACTCAAGTTAAAACCACAGTGAGATACCATTTTATACCTACTACAATGGCTAAAATAAAGTGACTAGAAATACCATCTTTTAATGAAGACGTGAAACATGAGGAAAGCCTAGATACAGGGAGATGCTATAGCAATAATCCCCAGAAAGAAATGCAAGTTAAGGAAAGACCTAACAGGCAGCAGCAGTGGGGGTGGAAGAAAAGGAATGTGTGTGAGAGGGCAAGCAAAAGAATTGCCAGACATTCTTAACTGATTAGATGCAAGGGCAAAGGAGAAATAAACAAGGCAATAATGTTTCAAGCAAATAAAGAAAACTTAACCATCACATATTTCAAGGAATTTTTATCTGCTTTCGTGATTAAAAAAAAAAAAACCGGCCGGGCGCAGTGGCTCACACCTGTAATCCCAGCACTTTGGGAGGCCAAGGCGGGCGGATCACAAGGTCAGGAGATCGAAACCATCCTGGCTAACATGGTGAAACCCCGTCTCTACTAAAAAAAATACAAAAAAAATTAGCCAGGCATGGTGGCGGGTGCCTGTAGTCCCAGCTACTCGGGAGGCTGAGGCAGGAGAATGGTGTGAACCTGGGAGGCAGAGCTTGCAGTGAGCCGAGATGGCACCACTGCACTCCAGCCTGGGCGACAGCTAGACTCCGTCTCAAAAAAATAAATAAAAAATAAAAAACCACCATGAATTACAATAAACACTTTGCCAGGTCTTTATCATACCCAGAAGTATTTCTGTTGTACATGTTAGTCACTGTACCAGGGATGGTGCACATTAGAATCCCTACCTCCCTACATTTATAATTTATTATTATATAATTATAAAACTAAAATTATAGGCCGGGCATGGTGGCTCACGCCTGTAATCCCAGCACTTTGAGAGGCCGAGGCAGGTGGATCACTTGAGGCCAGGAGTTCAAGACCAGCCTGGCCAACATGGTGAAACCCTGTCTCTACTAAAAATACAAAAAAATTAGCTGGGCATTGTGGTGTATGCCTGTAAGCCCAGCTACTCAGGAGGCTGAGGCAGGAGAATTGCTTGAACCCAGGAGGCGGAGGTTGCAGTAAGCCGAGATTGCGCCACTGCACTCCAGCCTGGGCAACAGAGCAAGACTCCGTCTCAAAAAAAAAAAAAAAAGAATAAAATTATATAAATTATATCAAGTCTTCAAGCTCTATTCACTCTTATAGCATTTTTGCATATATTTGCAAATACTGATATTGTCTTATAAATCTTTCAATTTAGTCATCAAAACAATATTCAATTTTTATAAAATTTACTAATTATGTAGACCAGTAAACCACAGCGTTGAATGATCCAACATTGTAGTATTTTTCTCTGTTGGACTGAAATCAATTTCCCAAGATTTTATCAAGGCTAATTAGAAAGGTTATTAGAGTCCATTCACTTAAATATTTCAAGTCTAATTTAAGATGCATCTTATTTATTTTGTGCTAAACCCCGTTTGGCTGTTTACCATTTAAAATTTCCAGGCCACCAAACTCCAAACATAAGATCCAGCTGTTTTATGTCTCAACTGAATGGTTACTGGTCAAAGGACATGTCCTAAGAGTCAAAAAGTTGAGTATGAGTCAGGCTGAGTCAGAATTTGGAGACAGCACATTACTCCCACTAAACTTTGTTTTATTCTGAGATTTCATTCTGAAGAATCCTCCCATATAAAAATGTAATCTCACTTTTCCATCCTCCTAGTGTCCTTATCTTACTTCAATGTTTCTTCCAGCTTTGCCTTCATCACATTTGCTCTGATGCCACATGCTCTAATGTCTGAATTTTTCTCTCTCCAAAACTAATCAATACCCTCACATTTGTGTTAGGTAACAGATAAGGGGTATGTTAATGATTGATAATATCTTACTGAACACTACTGAGAACACACTTCCTTAAGAAAAAGAATTCACTAAATTAAAAATCAAATAAAGGATATTCTTGGAAACAAAGACATTAAAATAATCGGGTGTTAACCTTTTGTCCATTTAGTCAATAACAGTTATTGGCAATAATGTTTGTTTCATGGAAAATTTCTAAGTTTAATAATTACCATATAGGAAGGATAAAGAAAAGAAAGAGAAAGAAATAAAAGAAATGTATTTTGAATTGAGGGCATAAGAAAGATTACATAGGAGATTATAGTTGGTATGGTTATAGCCTGAAGATAGTGGACTGAAGAATGTTTATCCTAAAGAAATAAAGTAGAAGGAGGAATAGAAAAAGAGAAGATAATAATTTACAAACAGAGAGGGAAAAAAACAGAAAGAAAAACCAGAGAGCTATAGATTTATAATTTCTAGTCAAGAACTCTCTATGTTCTGGAATCGAAATTCAAAAGTAGAACTACTTCCTTATTTAAATGAAAAAATGTAGACATTTAATTAGACATTAAATGTACTAAGAAAGCAAATCATTTGGAAATGAAGTGTTTCAAACTTCATTTGATGACAGAAAAAAAATGGAGCTGGCCTTTAAGAAAATTTATTTTGTCAATGACTTTAGAAGCTCCCCTCTAAATAATCTTTATCTCAAAAAAACCAATAGAAGATATGTATTCTGTCATTTTTTTCTTGGTCTTTATGTAACGGTCCATTCCTCTGAGTTCCCCTGATGAAAGAGTACCCATATTAAGAAAACAGATGAGCTCAGAGTACAAATGTTTTCTGTTCTTTAACAACACATAGATGTCAATTGAAAATTATAATGAAAATTTTCTTAATCTACTGCAAATAAGTATTCAGAACATTTCTCTAATAAAATAAACCAAAAACTGTGTTATCAATAAGGTACTTGAAGTATAATGCCAATATTTCTACAGAATAAACATGTATGGATTACATTCATAGTGTGAACTTCCTATTCTTTAAGCCCCTGCTGTGGTGAGCAGGCTCTCCATAGTCCATGCTAGTAGTGGTGACCTGAAGGAAGAAATCCAGCAGAGAGGACTGAGCTGAGAACCTCAGATACAGAGTTTTTCTCCCCTAATTCAACTCACAAAAGAAGCTGGCACTTGAGAAAGGTGCACAAAACGTTTTTTGGAAGGAAATCAGTTAACACAGTTTCACTCCTATACTCCAGTCCCTGCAGGAAATGTGTGACCCTTTCTAAGCCTTAAAATTTTTACTCTCTCATTGTCACAATGGGACCAAAAGGGGGAAAAAAGACTGTGTTTTGGGCTGTAACTTTTTGTTTATTTGACCTATTAGGGGAAAAAGTAATCTCCAAAGTTTCAACTGCACATTAACGCAGGCTCTACTAACCCACACAGGACTAAAAATATTCAGTAATATATTGAAAAGCACCATTTTCATCTGTTTTTCTTCAGGGGAGGGACTAGAACTCAGGGATAAAAAATAGAGTTGGTCATGAAGGGGGTATATGGATGAATATTTGGAGAAAACAATGTCATGCAAATTACAAAGCTCCAATATATTAGCAAATAACATATCATCAAATCTGAGGGAAAAACTCAAGTTAGAGGGAAAAAGAATAAATTCCAAAAGTTAACTTAAGGGATACTTTAAAGTATTACTGAGAAATTTAAACATCATTCATACTAAAAACTAATCTGAATGTGGAGAAAGAAACAGACTGGGAGATTCCATCAGAAGCTCTAAATCTTCTCACCAGCTTTCCACATACCCTTTTTACCAATGCTACTATGAATATGTCTGACTTTTATTAAGGAGTTTAGTGAATGTCAATGTCAGCAATAATACCAGGGACCAGCTCAAGCAAATATGAACTGTACTAAATTATTTCTAATGGAAACATATTCAGATTATATTTAAAATAGATAAGACCTTCCTGGATTTTTTTCTCTACTCTAGCCTTTAAAATTTTTAATCTAGGCAAGCATAAATTGATAGTCACACTCTCGAAGCTGCAAAAAAGCAGAAAAGTCAGTCTAGAGAAAAGATAAATAATGGTACCATCAATCTAGAGAGTCTGAAAGAGAAAAGTTATTAAGCAAGTAAAGAAGTATATTTCAGGCACAAGAAACATGTGCAAAAAGTCCAGAAGCATCTCTACTTTAAAAACAGGACTGCCCAAGAAAATTTATGGATACAAACTATCATAGGAAATTTAAGTTTTTGTTTGAATCATTCACTTTATTGATACTTTGGATTTAAAAATAAATATTTGTTTTTATATTAGTAAAATATTTCAAAATAGATGAATTATTCATATCAGAAGGGGGAATAAAAAACTGAAAGACATGGATCAAAAAGAAAATATTGTCAGAGGGAATTAAATCCAGACAGTTACGTAAAGTTTCAAATTAGAAAGGAAAAAAACTCAACAATACTGTGTAAGTATGGCAAAGGCAAAGAAGAAACAAGTAACAATAAGCTCAAGAAATAAATAGGTAATGGGACTTGGTCTGAAGATGGTCAACTAGAAGCAGTGGCGATCAGGGGCTCCCATCAAAAAGATCCAAAACAGTGTGTGAATACTGCACCAGCAACCAAGGTATCCAGATTCTGTCAATGGGACTGACTAGGCAGCTGGATGACACACAGAAGGAAGAGCAATGTGGTGCAACAGCACAACTGAGAGCCACACAGGGCAGGGCCCCCTCCCAGCCAAGGGAGTATGCTACCCAGCCTGGGAAACTATGCTTTTCCCATGGAACTGTGCAACCCACGGATTGGAAGATCCCACTTGGGAGCCCACACCACTGGAACCTTGGGCCCCAACCATGGAACTGCACAGATTCCCAACACCCACTTGGCTAGAATTGGCCTAAGCTTGCTGAGTTCCCAAGGGGAGGGGTGGCCATCACCACTGCTGTGGCTGCCTGCTGTCTAAGCCATCAGAGCTCCTTGGGGGAGGGGCAGCAGCCAACATTGCAGCTGCAGGGACTCCCTGCAGGAACTCCAACTCAAGCCAGGGGCTCAGGGACAGAACTCTGGTCTCTCTGGGCCTGAGCCCCTAGGGGGAGGGGTGGCCATAGACTTTGCAGACCAGCAGACTTGGTCTTTCCTCCTACAAGCTCTGAGAAATCCTGGCAGACCAGACAAGTGGGTTTCCCCCTAATGCAGCACACCCCCTCCACCAAGGAACAGCCAAAATGCCTTGTTAAATGGGTCCTGCTTCCTGTGCCACCCAACAGGGTGAGCACACACCCCAACAGGGGTTGTCAGACATTCTATACAGGAGTGTTCTTACTGGCATCAGGTCAGTGTCCCTCAAGGTCAGAGATCCCAGAGGAAGGAGAAGGCACCCATCTTTTGCTGTTTTCCAGCCTCCTTGAGTGACATCTCCAGGTGCAGGAGCAAATCAGATGAATAGGGCCTGAAGTGAAATCCCAGCAAACCACATCAGCCCTACAAAGAGGGACCTGACTATTGAAAGAAAAACAAACTAACAGAAAGCAACAACAACATCAACAAAAAAAAAAGTCCTCACTAAAACTTCATCCAAGAGTCAGCATCCTCAAAGATTAAAACTAGACAAACACATGAAGATCATAAAGAATCAATGTAAAAAACACTGCAAACCAAAAAGGCCAGAGTGCTTCTTCTCCTCCAAATAATCACAACACCTTGCCAGCAAGGGCGCAGAACTGGGTGGAGGATGAGACAGATGAATTGACAGAAGGAGGCTTCAGAAGGTGGGTAATAACAAACTTTGCTGAGGTCAAGGAGCATGTTCTAACCCAATGCAAAGAAGCTAAGAACTTTGATAAAAGGTTACAGGAACTACTAACTAGGATAAACAGTCTAGAGGGGAACATAAATGACCTGATAGAGCTGAAAAACACAGCACCAGAACTTTGTAAAGCATACATAGGTATCAATAGCCAAATTGATCAAGCAGAAGAAAGGATATTACAGATGGAAGACTATCTTACTGAAATAAGGTAGGCAGACAAGATTAGGAAAAAAAAAAAAAGAGTAAAAAGGAATGAACAAAACCTCCAAAAATATGAGACTATGTAAAAAAAACCAAACCTACAACTGATTGGAGTACCTGAAAGAGATGGGGAGAATGGAACTAACATGGAAAAAACACTTCAGGATATTATCCAGGAGAACTTCTACAACCCAGCAAGACAGACCAACATTCAAATTCAGGAAACACAGAGAACTGCACTAAAATACTCCATAAGAAGATCAACCCCAACACACATAATCATCAGATTCTACAAGATTGAAATGAAGGAAAAAAATGTTAAGGGCAGCCAGAAAGAAAGGTCAGGTCACCTACAGAGGGAAGCGCAGCAGACTAACAGCAGATCTCTCAGGAGAAACTCTACAAGCCAGAAGAGAGTGGCGGCCAATATTCAACATTCTTAAATAAAAGAATTTTTCAACCCAGAATTTCATATTCAGACAAACTAAGTTTCATAAGTGAAGGAGAAATAAAATCCTTTTCAGACAAGCAAATGCTAAGGGAATTCATCACCACCAGGCCTGCCTTGCAAGAGTTCCTGAAGGAAGCACTAAATATGGAAAGCAAAAACCAGTACCAGCCACTGCAAAACACATGAAAATATAAAGACCAATGACAATATGAAGAAATGGCATTAACTAGTATGCAAAATAGCCCGCTAGCATCATGATGACAGGGTCAACTCACTCATAACAATATTAACCTCAAATGTAAATGGGCTAAATGACCCCAATTAAAAGACACAGACTGGCAAATTGGGTAAAGGGTCAAGATCCATCAGTTTGCTGTATTCAAGAGACCCATCTCACATGCAAAAATGCACATAGGCTCAAAATAAAGGGATGGAGGAAAATTTACCAAGCAAATGGGAAGCAAAAAAAAACAAAAAACAGAGGTTGCAATCCTAGTATCTGGCAAAACAGACTTTAAACCAACTGTATTAGTCCATTGTCACACTGCTGATAAAGACATACATGAGACTGGGCAATTTACAGAGGAAAGAGCTTTAATGGAGAGCTCACAGTTCCACATGGCTGGGGAAGCCTCACAATCATGTTGGAAGGCAAGGAGAAGCAAGTCGCATCTTACAAGGATGGCAGCAGGCAAAGAGAGAACTTGTGCAGAGAAACTCCCATTTTTAAAACCATCAGGTCTCATGAGACCCATTCACTATCACAAGAACAGCATGGAAAGACCCACCCCCATGATTCAATCATGTCTCACGAGATCTCTCCCACAACAAGTGGAAGTTATGAGAGCTACAAGATGAGATTGGGGTGGGAACACAGAGCCAAACTATTCATTCTGCCCCTGGCCTCTCCCAAATTTTATATCTTCACATTTCAAAACCAATCATACCTTCCCAACAGTCCCCCAAGTCTCAACTCATTTCAGCATTAACTCAAAGTCCACAGTTCAAAGTCTCATCTGAGACAAGGCAAGCCCCTTCTCCCTATAAGCCTGTAAAATCAAAAGCAAGTTAGTTACTTGGGTAAATACAGCCATTCCAAATGGGAGAAATTGGCCAAAACAAAGGCGCTACAGGCCCCATGCAAGTTTGAAATCCAGCAGGGCAGTGAAATCTTAAAGCTCCAAAATGATCTCCTTTGACTCCATGTCTCACATCCAGGTCACACTGATGCAAAATGTAGGTACCTATAGCCTTCAGCAGCTCTGCCCCTGTGGTTTTGCAGGGTACAGCCTCCCTCCCAGCTGTCATCACAGGCTGGCATTGAGTGTCTGCAGCTTTTCCAGGCACATGGTGCAAGCTGCAAGTGGATCTACCATTCTGGGGTCTGGAGGATGGTGACCCTATTCTCACAGCTCCACTAGGCAGTGCCCCAGTAGGGACTCTGTGTCAGGGCTCACAGCCCACATTTCCCTTCTCCACTGTCCTAGCAGAGGTTCTTCATGAGGGCCTACCACAAACTTCTGCCCGGACATCAAGGCATTTCCATACATCTTCTGAAATCTAGGTGGAGGTTTCCAAACCTCAATTCTTGACTTCTGTGCACTCACAGGCTCCACACCACATGGTAGCTGCCTCAACACCATGTGGAAGCTCCCTCTGAAGCCATGGCCCAAGCTCTATGTTGGCCCCTTTCAGACATACCTGGAGCAGCTGGGACACAGGGCACCAAGTCCCTAGGCTGCACGCAGCATGGGAACATTGGGCCCAGCCCACAAAACCACTTTTTCCTTCGAGATCTCCCAGCCTGTGATGGGAGGGGCTGCCATGAAGACCTCTGACATAGCCTGGAGAAATTTTCCCTATGGTCATGGGGATTAACATTCAGCTCCTCATTACTTATGCAAATTTCTGCAGCCAGCTTGAATTTCTCCAGAAAATGGGATTTTCTTTTCTATTGCATTTCCAGGCTGCAAATTTTCCATACTTTTATGCTGTTTCCCTTTTTAAACTGAATGCCTTTAACAGCACCTAAGTCATCTCTTAAATGCTTTGTTGCTCAGAAACTTCTTCCACTAGATATCCTAAATCATCTCTCTCAAGTTCAAAGTTCTACAAATCTTTAGGGTAGGGTCAAAATACTGCCAGTCTCTGCTAAAACATAACAAGAATTACCTTTGCTCCAGTTCCCAAGAAGTTCCTCATTTCTATCTGAGACCACCTCAGCCTGGACTTTATTTATTGTCCATAATCACTATCAGCACTGTGGGCAAAGCCATTCAACAAGTCTACAAGAAGTTCCAAATTTTCCCACATTTTCCTGTCTTCTTCTGAGCCCTCCAAACTGTTCCAACCTCTGCCTGTTAACCAGTTCCAAAGTCATTTACAAGTTTTCAGGTATCTTTTCAGCAACACCCCACTCTACTGGTATCAATTTAATGTATTAGTCCATTTTCACGCAGCTGATGCTGGGCAATTTGTAAGGAAAGAGGTTTAATGGAGAACTTACAGTTCCATGTGGCTGGGGAAGCCTCACAATCGTGGCAGAAGGCAAGGAGGAGAAAGTCACAACTTACAAGGATGGTGGCAGGCAAAGAAAGAGCTTGTGGAGAGAAACTCCCATTTTGGAATACTATGCAGCCATAAGAAACAGTAAGTTCATGTCCTTTGCAGGGACATGGATGAAGCTGGAAGCCACCATCCTTAGCAAACTAACACAGGAACAGAAAACCAAACACTGCATGTTCTCACTCATAAGTGGGAGTTGAAAAATGAGAACACATGGACACAGGGAGGTGAACATCAAACACTAAGGCCTGTCGGTGGGTGGGGGGCAAGGGGAAGGAGAGCATTAGGACAACTACCTAATGCATATGGGGCTTAAAATCTAGATGATGGGTAGATAGGTGCAGCAAATCACCATGGCACATGTATATCCATGTAACAAACCTGCACATTATGCACATGTATCTCAGGACTTAAAGTAAAATTTTTAAAAAGGAAAGAAATGATGTACTATCACTAAAAAAAGAAAAGAAGCTATAACATTAGAGAGGTATCAGACAGCCAAATAATATAGAGCCAAGTAGGTCTTGGTAAGGACTTTGATTTTTATGAAGCATAAAATGGGAAGCCAATGCAGACTTTAGGTAGAATGATGACTGACTTCATTTCTTTTTCAGAAGGACCACTTTAGCTGCTGTGCAGTAAACTGACTATATTAGAACAAGGGTGAAAGCAAGACTCTAGTTTGCAATAATCCAGATGGAGGAGGTGCTGGCTTGGACTGGGGTAATCACAGAAGAGGCAGTGAGAAGTGGTTGGATTCTGCATGTGTCAACATGCAGAAATTCCATCAGGAATTTCTGATGATTTGGGTATGAGATCTGAAAGAAAGATATAAATGATGTCTTCTAATTTTTTGGCTTGAGCAACTGGAGAATGGAGTTGTCATATATGGAAGGGGTGGGATGATTGTGAAAATGGCAGGTTTGAGCACAGGGTGAGAGTAAGCTATAACTCTGGGGTCTAAGGGAGAAATCAGGAAATAAATAATAAACTTGGAAGTGGTCAGTTGAATTTAAAGCCAGGGACTAAATAAATTTACCTAGAGAGTAAAGTAAATAAAGAGAAATGATCCAATGACACAACCCTTGGACCATCTCTAATCTTTGAAGGTTGCAAAGAAGTAAAAGATCCAACAAATAAGGGTAACAAGGAACACCTGGTGGAATGAAGCAACCTGGAAAGGAACGTTCCACTAGACTCTAACTAAGGGTTTCATGGAAAGACTAGCTCTGTCTGATGCTTCTAAAAGGAAGGTAAGATGAGAGTTGACATTTACCCTCTAGATTTGACTACAGGAAAATCACTGATGACCTTGATAAGGGAAATTTGGCTGAAATGGTAGAGACAAAACTTTTAATTGGAATGGGTTTAAAAGAGAATGTAGTTCTCCATATTATCATTAGGTCAGTCTTACCCAAGCCAGAAATTTAGGGTTAATCCCTGACATTGCCCTCTGATAGCTCTGAAGAGAGCAGTGGTTCTCCCAGCATGGTATTTGAGCTCTGAGAACAGATAGACTGCCTCCCCAAGTGGGTCCCTGACCCCCAAGTAGTCTAACGTGGAGACACCTCCCAGTAGGGGCCAACTGACACCTCATACAGCTGGTGCCCCTCTGAGATGAGGCTTCCAGAGGAAGGATCGGGCAGCAATATTTGCTGTTCTGCAATCTTTGCTGTTCTGCAGACTCTGCTGGTGATACCCAGGTAAACAGGATCTGGAGTGGACCTCCAACAAACTACAACAGACCTGTAGCTGAGGGACCTGACTATTAGAAGGAAAACTAACAAACAGAAAGGAACAGCATCAACATCAACAAAAAGGAAATCCACACCAAAACCACATCTGTAAGTCACCATCATCAAAGACCAAAGATAGATAAAACCACAAAGATGGGGAGAAACCAGAGCAAAAAAGCTGAAAATTTTAAAACCAGAGCACTGCTTCTCCTCCAAAGGATCGCAGCTACTCACAAGCAACAGAGCAAAGCAGGACAGAGAATGATTTTTGACAAGTTGACAGAAGTAGGCTTCAGAAGGTTAGTAATAACAAACTTCTCCAAGCTAAAGGAGGATGTTCAAAACCATCGCAAGGAAACTAAAAACCTTGAAAAAAGATTGGATGAATGGCTAATTAGAATAAACAGTGTAGAGAAGGCCTTAAATGACCTGATGGAGCAGAAAACCAAGGCATGAGAACTACGTGACACATGCACAAGCTTCAGTGGCCTATTCGATCAAGTGGAAGAAAGGGTATCAGTGATTGAAGATCAAGTTAATGAAATGAAGCAAGAAGATAAGTTTAGAGAAAAAAAGAGTAAAAAGAAATGAACAAAGCTTCCAAGAAATATAGGACTATGTGAAAAGACCAAATCTACATTTGACTGGTGTATGTGAAAGTGACGGGGAGAATGGAACCAAGTTGGAAAACACTCTGCAGGATATTATCCAGGAGAACTTCCCCAACCTAGCAAGGCAGGCCAACATTCAAATTCAGTAAATACAGAGAACACCACAAAGATACTCCTCGAGAAGAGCAACCCCAAGACACATAATTGTCAGATTAACCAAGGTTGAAATGAAGGAAAAAATGCTAAGGCAGCCAGAGAGAAAGGTCAGATTACTCAAAAAGGGAAGCCCATAAGACTAAAGGCAGATCCCACAGCAGAAACCCTACAAGCCAGAAGAACCTGGGGGCCAATATTCAACATTCTTCAAGACAAGAATTTTCAACCCAGAATTTCATATCCAGCCAAACTAAGCTTCGTAAGTGAAGGAGAAATAAAATCCTTTACAGACAAGCAAATGCTGAGAGATTTTGTCACTACCAGGCCTGCCTTACAAGAGCTCCTGAAGGAAGCACTAAACATGGAAAGGAACAACCAGTACCAGCCACTGCAAAAACATGCCAAATTGTAAAGACCATCGAGGCTAGGAAGAAACTGCATCAACTAACGGGCAAAATAACCAGCTAACATCAGAGTGACAGTATCAAATTCACACATAACAATATTAACCTTAAATGGAAATGAGCTAAATGCCCCAATTAAAAGACACAGACTGGCAAATTGGACAAAAGTCAAGACCCATCAGTGTACTGTATTCAGGAGACCCATCTCATGTAGAGACACACATAGGCTCAAAATAAAGGGATGGAGGAAGATCTACCAAGCAAATGGAAAACAAAAAAAAGTAGGGGCTGCAATCCCAGTCTCTGATAAAACAGACTTTAAACCAACAAAGATCCAAAGAGACAAAGAAGGCCATTACATAATGGCAAAGGGATCAATTCAACAACAAGAGCTAACTATCCTAAATATATATGCACCCAATACAGGAGCACCCAGATTCACAAAGCAAGTCCTGAGAGACCTAAAAAGAGACTTAGACTCCCACACAATAATAATGGGATATTTTAACACCCCACTGTCAATATTAGACAAATCAACAAGACAAAAGGTTAACAAGAATATCTAGGACTTGAACTCAGCTCTGCACCAAGCAGACCTAATAGACATCTACAGAACTCTCCACCCCAAATCAACAGAATATACATTCTTCTCAGCACCACATCGCACTTATTCCAAAATTGAACACATAGTTGGAAGTAAAGCAATCATCATCAAATGTAAAAGAACAGAAATCACAACAAACTGCATCTCAGATCACAGTGCAATCAAATTAGAACTCAGGATTAAGAAACTGACTCAAAACCACACAACTACATGGAAACTGAACAACCTGCTCCTGAATGACTACTGGGTACATAACGAAATGAAGGCAGAAATAAAGATGTTCTTTGAAACCGATGAGAACAAAGACATAACATACCACAATCTCTGGGACACATTTAAAGCAGTGTGTAGAGGGAAATTTATAGCACTAAATGCCCACAAGAGAAAGCAGTAAATATTTAAAATCAAAACCCTAACATCACAATTAAAAGAACTAAAGAAGCAAGAGCAAACACATCAAAAGCCAACAGAGGGCAAGAAATAACAAAGATCAGAGCAGAACTGAAGGATATAGAGACACAAAAAACCTTCAAAAAATCAATGAATCCAGGAACTGATTTTTTGAAAAGATCAACAAAATTGATAGACTGCTAGCAAGACTAATAAAGAAGAAAAGAGAGAAGAATCAAATAGATGCAATAAAAAATGATAAAGGGGATACCCCACCCATCCCACAGAAATACAAACTACCATCAGAGAGTACTATAAACACCTCTACGTAAATAAACTAGAAAATCTAGAAGAAATGGATAAATTCCTGGACACATAAAAGACTAAACCAGGAAGAAGTTGAACACCAAATAGACCAATAACAAGCTCTGAAATTGAGGCAATAATTAATAGCCTACCAACCAATAAAAGTCCAAAACCAGATGGATTCACAGCCAAATTCTACCAGAGGTACAAAGAGGAGCTGGTACCATGCCTTCTGAAACTATTCCAATCAATAGAAAAACACGGAATCCTCCCTAACTCACTTTATGAGGCCAAAATCATCCTGATACCAAAGCCTGGCAGAGACACAACAAAAAAAGAGAATCTTAGACCAATATCCCTGATGAAAATCGATGCAAAAATCCTCAATAAAATACTGGCAAACCGAATACAGCAAAACATCAAAAAGCTTATCCACCATGATCAAGTGGGCTTCATCCCTGGGATGCAAGGCTGGTTCAACATATGCAAATCAATAAATGTAAGCCATCACATCAACAGAACCAAAGACAAAAACCATGTGATTATCTCAATAGATGCAGAAAAGGCCTTTGACAAAATTCAACAGTGCTTCATGCTAAAAACTCTCAATAAACTAGGTATTGATGGGACGTATCTCAAAATAATAAAAGCTACTTATGACAAACCAACAGCCAATATCATACTGAATAGCAAAAACTGGAAGCATTCCCTTTGAAAACTGGCACAACACAGGGATGCCCTCTCTCACCACTCCTATTCAACGTAGTGTTCCAAGTTCTGGCCAGGGCAATCAGGCATGAAAAAGAAATAAAGGGTATTCAATTAGGAAAAAAGGAAGTCAAATTGTCCCTGTGTGCAGGTGAAGTGATTGAATATTTAGAAAACCCCATCGTCTCAGCCCAGAATCTCCTTAAGCTAATAAGCAACTTCAGCAAAGTCTCAGGATAAAAAATCAATGTACAAAAACCACAAGCATTCTTATACACCAATAACAGACCAATAGAGAGCCAAATCATCAGTGAACTCCCATTTACAATTGCTACAAAGAGAATAAAATACCTAGGAATCCAACTTACAAGGGATGTGAAGGACCTCTTCAAGGAGAACTACAAACCACTGCTCATCGAAATCAAAGAGGACACAAACAAATGGAAGAACATTCCATGCTCATGGAGAGGAAGAATCAATATCATGAAAATGGCCATACTGCCCAAGATAATTTATAGATTCAATGCCATCCCCATCAAGCTACTAATGACTTTCTTCACAGAATTGGAAAAAACTACTTTAAAGTTCATATGGAACCAAAAAAAGCCCGTATTGCCAAGACAATCCTAAGCCGAAAGAACAAAGCTGGAAGCATCATGCTACCGGACTTCAAACTATACCACAAGGCTACAGTAACCAAAACAGCATGGTACTGGTACCAAAACAGAGATATAGACCAATGCAACAGAACAGAGCGCTTAGAAATAACACTACACATCTACAACCATCTGATGTTTGACAAGCCTGAGAAAAACAAGCAATGGGGAAAGGATTCCCTATTTAATAAACAGTGCTGGGAAAACTGGCTAGCCATTTGTAGAAAGCTGAAAATGGATCCCATCCTTACACCTTATACAAAAATTAATTCAAGATGGATTAAAGACTTAAATGTTAGACCTAAAACCATAAAAACCTTAGAAGAAAACCTATGCAATGCCATTCAGGACATAGACATGGGCAAGGACCTCATGTCTAAAACACCAAAAGCAATGGCAACAAAAGCCAAAATTGACAAATGGGATCTAATTAAACTAAAGAGCTTCTGCACAGCAAAAGAAACTACCATCAGAGTGAACAGGCAACCTACAAAATGGAAGAAAATTTTTGCAATCTACCCATCTGAAAAAGGGCTTTTATCCAGAATCTACAAAGAACTTCAACAAATTTACAAGAAAAAAATCAAACAACCCCATCGAAAAGTGGGTGAAAGATATGAACAGACACTTCTCAAAAGAAGACATTTATGCAGCCAATACACACATGAAAAAATCCTCATCATCACTAGCCATCAGAGAAATGGAAATCAAAACCACAATGAGATACCATCTCATGCCAGTTAGAATGGCGATCATTAAAATGTCAGGAAACAACAGGTGCTAGAGAGGATGTGGAGAAATAAGAACACTTTTACACTGTTGGTGGGACTGTAAACTAGTTCAACCATTGTGGAAGACAGTGTGATGATTCCTCAAGGATCTACAATGAGAAATACCATTTGACCCAGCCATCTCATTAGTGGGTATATACCCAAAGGATTATAAATCATGCTGCTATAAAGACACACGCACACGTATGTTTATTGTGGCACTATTCACAATAGCAAAGACTTGGAACCAACCCAAATGTCCAACAATGATAGACTGGATTAAGAAAATGTGGCACATATACACCATGGAATACCATGCAGCCATAAAAAATGATGAGTTCATGCCCTTTGTAGGGACATGGATGAAGCTGGAAACCATCATTCTGAGCAAACTATTGCAAGGACAGAAAGCCTAACACCACATGTTCTCACTCACAAGTGGAAATTGAACAATGAGAACACTTGGAGACAAGGCGAGGAACATCACACACTGGGGCCTGTTGTGGGGTGGGGTGGGGGGAAGGGATAGCATTAGGAGATATACCTAATGTAAATGATGAGTTAATGGGTGCAGCACACCAATATGGCACATGTATACATATGTAACAAACCTGCACGTTGTGCACATGTACCCTAGAACTTAAAAAAAAAAAAATCAGATCCAACCATGTCACTTACCTTTCAATGTTTTTCACCAGTCTTAGAACAAAAGTTTAAATTCCTAAACACATACCCATAAGTGTAGCTGTTCAACTTCCAGAATTTTTTCCTATTCTTTATGTCTATTCCATGTGGCCCTGCCTTGAAATAATTCTCCTTCCTAGGGGTTTGAAACCTGAGAAAACGGTATAGACATCAGCAACTATAGTTAATTTCTGACTCTACTTAATATAAGGGCCCTAGAAAAAGTTCACAAGCAGACCTATTTGTAATACTTGCAGGGCCCAGGGTAAAAATTATGAATGGAAACCAACATGCCACATGTTGAAATATGTAAAAGTTATGAGCCAAGCTTACAACTCGTTTAGTAGAATATATTTTGTCTGCTATCCTTCATAGTGATCTGGAAGCCCAGATTCAAATTTAGAATTTTCAGGTTCCTGAAAATTCTGAACCAAATGATTCAGAATTCCACCTGAATTCTTTTGTTGTTGTTGTTGTTGTTGTTGTTTTTTGAGATGGAGCCTCACTCTGTCACCCAGGCTGGAGTGCAGTGGCGTGATCTCAGCTCACTGCAACCTCTACCTGCTGGGTTCAAGCAATTCTCCTGCCTCAGTCTCCCGAGTAGCTGGGACTACAGGCATGCATCACCATGCCCAGCTAATTTTTTGTATTTTTAGTAGAGACAGGGTTTCACCATGCTGGCCAGGCTGGTCTCGAACTCCTGACTTCGTGATCCACCCGCCTTGGCCTCCCAAAGGGCTGGGATTACAGGCCGTGAATTCTTTTCCCGTCAGGTGTCTCCATATCACTCTTTAAGGGCCTTGTGTGCATGCCAATACATCTCCTCTGACTGAGTCCTGTTTATTCATTGATTAGCAGTGTTTGAGTACCTAAAATGCACCAAACAATGTGGTAGACATTGATATCACCTTAGCTTTCATGTCCTATCTCCAAACAAAACCCCTCAAATGGATGTTTCCAGGGTTTTCACTCTAATGGAAGATTCTATACTGGGGAGTAAGAGATACATACAAACTCCAAAAGTAGGGATGGGAATTTTAGAACAGAGAAAACCAAATTCCAAATACCAAGGTGTGATCTAGAGGATGGATGTAGGCTCTGGGTAGGCATTCACACTTGGCCCTAAGAACCCCTTCATCCAGGAGGAAGAGTATAGTTAAAGGAAGGACAAAACAGGACCTTCCAAAGAACAGGGCCTAGGACAAGTATAGCTTTTCCTAATGTTTAATGAAAGTACTACCTACATAATATCTTGCAGTCAAGATCCTTGGAGGTGGTCACTATTCTTATATCAGATAAAACAGACTTGAAACCAACAGCAGTAATAAAGGTCAAAGAAGGACATTATGTAATAATAAAAGGATCAGATCGGGAGGAGCCAAGATGGCCGAATAGGAACAGCTCCGGTCTACAGCTCCCAGTGCGAGCGACGCAGAAGACGGGTGATTTCTGCATTTCCATCTGAGGTACCGTGTTCATCTCACTAGGGAGTGCCAGACACTGGGCGCAGGTCAGTGGGTGAGTGCACCGTGCGCCAGCCGAAGCAGGGGCGAGGCATTGCCTCACTCGGGAAGCGCAAGGGGTCAGGGAGTTCCCTTTCCAGGGGTGACAAATGGCACCTGGAAAATCGGGCCACTCCCACCCGAATACTGTGCTTTTCCGACGGGCTTAGGAAACGGTGCCCCAGGAGAGTATAGCCCGCACCTGGCTCAGAGGGTCCTACGCCCACGGAGTCTCGCTGATTGCTAGCACAGCAGTCAGAGACCAAACAGCAAGTCGGCAGCGAGGCTGGGGGAGGGGCGCCCGCCATTGCCCAGGCTCACTTAGGTAAACAAAGCAGCCTGGAAGCTTGAACTGGGTGGAGCCCACCACAGCTCAAGGAGGCCTGCCTGCCTCTGTAGGCTCCACCTCTGGGGGCAGGGCACAGACAAACAAAAAGACAGCAGTAACCTCTGCAGACTTAAATGTCCCTGTCTGACAGCTTTGAGGAGAGCAGTGGTTCTCCCAGCACGCAGCTGGAGATCTGAGAACGGGCTGACTGCCTCCTCAAGTGGGTCCCTGACCCCTGACCCCCGAGCAGCCTAACTGGGAGGCACCCCCCAGCAGGGGCAGACTGACACCTCACACGGCCGGCCAGGTACTCCAACAGACCTGCAGCTGAGGGTCCTGTCTGTTAGAAGGAAAACTAGCAGAAAGGACATCCACACCAAAAACCCATCTGTACATCACCATCATCAAAGACCAAAAGTAGATAAAACCACAAAGATGGGGAAAAAACAGAGCAGAAAAACTGGAAACTCTAAAATGCAGAGCACCTCTCCTCCTCCAAAGGAACGCAGTTCCTCACCAGCAACGGAACAAAGCTGGACGGAGAATGACTTTGACGAGCTGAGAGAAGAAGGCTTCAGACGATCAAATTACTCCGAGCTACGGGAGGATATTCAAACCAAAGGCAAAGAAGTTGAAAACTTTGAAAAAAATTTAGAAGAATGTATAACTAGAATAACCAATACAGAGAAGTGCTTAAAGGAGCTGATGGAGCTGAAAACCAAGGCTCGAGAACTACGTGAAGAATGCAGAAGCCTCAGGAGCCGATGCGATCAAATGGAAGAAAGGGTATCGGCCCTGGAAGATGAAATGAATGAAATGAAGCGAGAAGGGAAGTTTAAAGAAAAAAGAATAAAAAGAAATGAGCAAAGCCTCCAAGAAATGTGGGACTATGTGAAAAGACCAAATCTACGTCTGATTGGTGTACCTGAAAGTGACGGGGAGAATGGAAACAAGTTGGAAAACATTCTGCAGGATATTATCCAGGAGAACTTCCCCAATCTAGCAAGGCAGGCCAACATTCAGATTCAGGAAATACAGAGAACGCCACAGAGATACTCCTCGAGAAGAGCAACTCCAAGACACATAATTGTCAGATTCACCAAAGTTGAAATGAAGGAAAAAATGTTAAGGGCAGCCAGAGAGAAAGGTCGGGTTACCATCAAAGGGAAGCCCATCAGACTAACAGCGGATCTCTTGGCAGAAACCCTACAAGCCAGAAGAGAGTGGGGGCCAATATTCAACATTCTTAAAGAAAAGAATTTTCAACCCAGAATTTCATATCCTGCCAAACTAAGCTTCATAAGTGAAGGAGAAATAAAATACTTTACAGACAAGCAAATGCTAAGAGATTTTGTCACCACCAGGCCTGCCCTAAAAGAGCTCCTGAAGGAAGTGCTAAACATGGAAAGGCACAACCGGTACCAGCCACTGCAAAATCATATCAAATTGTAAAGACCATCGAGACTAGGAAGGGACTGCATCAACTAACGAGCAAAATAACCAGCTAACGTCATAATGACAGGATCAGATTCACACATAACAATATTAACTTTAAATGTAAATGGACTAAATGCTCCAATTAAAAGACACAGACTGGCAAATTGGATAAAGACTCAAGACCCATCAGTGTGCTGTATTCAGGAAACCCATCTCATGTGCAGAGACACACATAGGCTCAAAATAAAAGGATGGAGGAAGATCTACCAAGCAAATGGAAAACAAAAAAAGGCAGGGGTTGCAATCCTAGTCTCTGATAAAACAGACTTTAAACCAACAAAGATCAAAAGAGACAAAGAAGGCCATTACATAATGGTAAAGGGATTAATTCAACAAGAAGAGCTAACTATCCTAAATATATATGCACCCAATATAGGAGCACCCAGATTCATAAAGCAAGTCCTGAGTGACCTACAAAGAGACTTAGACTCCCAAACATTAATAATGGGAGACTTTAACACCCCACTGTCAACATTAGACAGATCAACGAGACAGAAAATCAACAAGGATACCCAGGAATTGAACTCAGCTCTGCACCAAGCAGACCTAATAGACATCTACAGAACTCTCCACCCCAAATCAACAGAATATACATTTTTTTCAGCACCACACCACACCTATTCCAAAATTGACCATATACTTGGAAGTAAAGCTCTCCTCAATAAATGTAAAAGAACAGAAATTATAACAAACTATCTCTCAGATCACAGTGCAATCAAGCTAGAACTCAGGATTAAGAATCTCACTCAAAACCGCTCAACTACGTGGAAACTGAACAACCTGCTCCTGAATGACTACTGGGTACATAACGAAATGAAGGCAGAAATAAAGATGTTCTTTGAAACCAACGAGAACCAAGACACAACATACCAGAATCTCTGGGATGCATTCAAAGCAGTGTGTAGAGGGAAATTTATAGCACTAAATGCCCACAAGAGAAAGCAGGAAAGATCCAAAATTGACACCCTAACATCACAATTAAAAGAACTAGAAAAGCAAGAGCAAACACATTCAAAAGCTAGCAGAAGGCAAGAAATAACTAAAATCAGAGCAGAACTGAAGGAAATAGAGACACAAAAAACCCTTCAAAAAATCAATGAATCCAGGAGCTGGTTTTCTGAGAGGATCAACAAAATTGATAGACCACTAGCAAGATTAATAAAGAAAAAAAGAGAGAAGAATCAAATAGATGCAATAAAAAATGATAAAGGGGATATCACCACTGATCCCACAGAAATACAAACTACCATCAGAGAATATTACAAACACCTCTACGCAAATAAACTAGAAAATCTAGAAGAAATGGATAAATTCCTCAACACATACACCCTCCCAAGACTAAACCAGGAAGAAGTTGAATCTCTGAATAGACCAATAACAGGATCTGAAATTGTGGCAATAATCAATAGCTTACCAACCAAAAAAAGTCCAGGACGAGATGGGTTCACAGCCGAATTCTACCAGAGGTACAAGGAGGAGCTGGTACCATTCCTTCTGAAACTATTCCAATCAATAGAAAAAGAGGGAATCCTCCCTAACTCATTTTATGAGGCCAGCATCATCCTGATACCAAAGCCTGGCAGAGACACAACAAAAAAAGAGAATTTTAGACCAATATCCTTGATGAACATTGATGCAAAGATCCTCAATAAAATACTGGCAAACAGAATCCAGCAGCACATCAAAAAGCTTATCCACCATGATCAAGTGGGCTTCATCCCTGGGATGCAAGGCTGGTTCAATATATGCAAATCAATAAATGTAATCCAGCATATAAACAGAACCAAAGTCAAAAACCACATGATTATCTCAATAGATGCAGAAAAGGCCTTTGACAAAATTCAACAACCCTTCATGCTAAAAACTCTCAATAAATTAGGTATTGATGGGACGTATCTCAAAATAATAAGAGCTATTTATGACAAACCCACAGCCAATATCATACTGAATGGGCAAAAACTGGAAGCATTCCCTTTGAAAACTGGCACAAGACAGGGATGCCCTCTCTCACCACTTCTATTCAACATAGTGTTGGAAGTTCTGGCCAGGGCAATTAGGCAAGAGAAGGAAATCAAGGGTATTCAATTAGGAAAAGAGGAAGTCAAATTGTCCCTGTTTGCAGATGACATGATAGTATATCTAGAAAACCCCATTGTCTCAGCCCAAAATCTCCTTAAGCTGATAAGCAACTTCAGCAAAGTCTCAGGATACAAAATCAATGTACAAAAATCACAAGCATTCTTATACATCAATAACAGACAAACAGAGAGCCAAATCATGAGTGAACTCCCATTCACAATTGCTTCAAAGAGAATAAAATACCTAGGAATCCAACTTACAAGGGATGTGAAGGACCTCTTCAAGGAGAACTACAAACCACTGCTCAAGGAAATAAAAGAGGATACAAACAAATGGAAGAACATTCCATGCTCATGGGTAGGAAGAATCAATATCATGAAAATGGCCATCCTTCCCAAGGTAATTTACAGATTCAATGCCATCCCCATCAAGTTACCAATGACTTTCTTCACAGAATTGGAAAAAACTACTTTAAAGTTCATATGGAACCAAAAAAGAGCCCGCATCGCCAAGTCAATCCTAAGCCAAAAGAACAAAGCTGGAGGCATCATGTTACCTGACTTCAAACTATACTACAAGGCTACAGTAACCAAAACAGCATGGTACTGGTACCAAAACAGAGATATAGATCAATGGAACAGAACAGAGCCCTCAGAAATAACGCCACATATCTACAACTATCTGATCTTTGACAAACCTGAGAAAAACAAGAAATGGGGAAAGGATTCCCTATTTAATAAATGGTGCTGGGAAAACTGGCTAGCCATATGTAGAAAGCTGAAACTGGATCCCTTCCTTACACCTTATACAAAAATTAATTGAAGATGGATTAAAGACTTAAATGTTAGACCTAAAACCATAAAAACCCTAGAAGAAAACCTAGGCAATACCATTCAGGACATAGGCATGGGCAAGGACTTCATGTCTAAAACTCCAAAAGCAATGGCAACAAAAGCCAAAATTGACAAATGGGATCTAATTAAACTAAAGAGCTTCTGCACAGCAAAGGAAACTACCATCAGAGTGAACAGGCAACCTACAAAATGGGAGAAAATTTTCGCAACCTACTCATCTGACAAAGGGCTAGTATCCAGAATCTACAATGAACTCCAACAAATTTACAAGAAAAAAACAAACAGCCCCATCAAAAAGTGGGCGAAGGACATGAACAGACACTTCTCAAAAGAAGACATTTATGCAGCCAAAAAACACATGAAAAAATGCTCACCATCACTGGCCATCAGAGAAATGCAAATCAAAACCACAATGAGATACCATCTCACACCAGTTAGAATGGCAATCATTAAAAAGTCAGGAAACAACAGGTGCTGGAGAGGATGTGGAGAAATAGGAACACTTTTACACTGTTGGTGGGACTGTAAACTAGTTCAACCCTTGTGGAAGTCAGTGTGGCGATTCCTCAGGGATCTAGAACTAGAAATTCCATTTGACCCAGCCATCCCATTACTGGGTATATACCCAAAGGACTATAAATCATGCTGCTATAAAGACACATGCACACGTATGTTTATTGCGGCATTATTCACAATAGCAAAGACTAGGAACCAACCCAAATGTCCAACAATGATAGACTGGATTAAGAAAATGTGGCACATATACACCATGGAATACTATGCAGCCATAAAAAATGATGAGTTCACGTCCTTTGTAGGGACATGGATGAAATTGGAAATCATCATTCTCAGTAAACTATCGCAAGAACAAAAAACCAAACACCGCATATTCTCACTCATAGGTGAGAATTGAACAATGAGAACACATGGACACAGGAAGCGGAACATCACACTTCGGGGACTGTTGTGGGGTGGGGGGAGGGGGAGGGATAGCATTGGGAGATATACCTAATGCTAGATGACGAGTTGGTGGGTGCAGCGCACCAGCATGGCACATGTATACATATGTAACTTACCTGCACGTTGTGCACATGTACCATAGAGCCTAAAGTATAATAATAATAATAATAATAATAATAATAAATAATAATAATAATAATAATAAAAGGATCAATTTAACAAGAGATTTAACTGTCCTAAATATATATTCAGCCAACATTGGAGCACCCAGATTCACAAGTACTTCTAGATCCATGAAAAGACTTGGACAGCTACATAATAGTTGTGGGGAACTTCAACACCCCACTGACAGCATTAGGCAGATCATCAAGGCAGAAAACTAACCAAGATTTTCTGGGATTAAACTCACCACTTGACCAATTAGAACTAATAGATCTACGGAATACTCCACTCGTCAATCATAGAATATACATTCTTGTCATCTGCACATAGAACTTCCTCCAAGATTGACCACATGCTTGGCTATAAGCAAGTCTCAATAAATTTTTAACAAATCGGAATCATACCAATCATACTCTCAAACCGGAGTGGAACAAAACTAGAAAGCAATACCAAGAAGATCTCTCAAAACCACACAATTATAGGGCAATTAAACAACTTGCTCCTGAATGACTTTTGAGGAAACAATGAAATTAGGCCATAAATTAAAAAATTATTTGAAAGAAATGAAAACAGAGATACAACATATCAAAATCTCTGGGATGCAGCAAAAGCAGTGTTCAGAGGTTTATAGTGCTAAACTCCTACATCAAGATAGAAAGATCTCAAATTAATGATCTAACATTACACCTAGAGGAGCTAGAAAAACAAGAAAAACTAACCTTAAAACTGTCAGAAGAAAAGAAATACTAAAATCAGAGCAGAACTGAATAAAATTAAGACCCAAAAATTTATACAAGGTGTCAAATAACATTTTGTTTTTTGAAAAATAAACAAGATTAATAGACTACTAGCTAAATTAACAAAGAAAAAAGATCCAAATAAGCACAATCAGAAATTACAAATGTGACATTACAGCCACTTCTACAGAGATACAAAAGATCCTCAGAGATTATTATGACACCTCTATGCACACAAACTACAAAATCTAGAGGAAATGGACAAATTCCTGGAAAGGCAACATCCCAAGATTGAGTCAGGAGGAAATTGAAACCCTTATCTGACCAATACTAAGTTATGAAACTGAGTAAGTTATAAAACTTACCAATCAAAAAAAGCCCTGGACCAGATGGATTCACAGCCAAATTCTACCAGATGTACTAAGAAGAGCTGGTATCAATTCTTTTGAAACTATTCCAAAAAAAACAAGGACGATATCCTCCCTAACTCATCTACAAAGCCAGCATCACCCTGAAGCAAAAACCTGGCAAAGACACAATAAAAATGAAAACTACAGGCCAATATCCCTAATGAACATAAATGAAAAAATCCTCAACAAAATACTACCAAACCAAATCCAACAGCACATAAAAAGTTAATTTACCACAATCAAGTAGGCTTCATTCCTGAAATCACACAAGGTTTGTTCCATACAGGCAAATCAATAAATGTGATTAACTACATAAACAGAATTAAAAACAAAAAACATATGATCATCTCAATAGACACAGAAAAAGCTTTTGATAAAAACCCAACACCCCTTCATGACAAAAACCCACCAAAAAGCATCAAAGGAACATACCTCAAAATAATAGGAGCCGTCTATGACACAACCACAGCAAACATCATACTAAATGGGCAAAAGCTGGAAGTATTCTCCTTAAGAACTAAAATAAGACAAGGATGCTTACTCTTCCCACCCTTATTCAACATAGTACTGGAAGTCTTAGCAAGAGCAATCAGACAAAAGAAAAAAATAAAAGGCATTTCAATAGGAAAAGAAAAAGTCAAGTTATTTCTCTTCACTGAAGATATGATTTTATCCATAAAAAATCAAGAAACTCTGCCAAAAGGCTGCTAGAACTGATAAACAATTTCAGTAAAGTTTCAGGATACAAAATCAATGTACAAAAATCAGTAGCATTTCCATATACCAATAGCATTCAAGCTGAGAGCCAAGACAAATATGCAATCCCATTTACAATCACCACCAAATCATAAACCACCTATGATCTAACCAAAGAGGCGAAAGATCTCTACGAGGAGAATTATAAAATAACTGCTGAAAGAAATTATAAATGGCATGAACAAATGGAAAACATTCCATGCTTACAGATTGGAAGAATCAGTACCATTGAAACAACGATAGAGCTCAATGCAGTCTACAGATGCAACAGTATACCGATCAAACTACCAATGTCATTTAACAGAATTAGAAAAACTATTCCAAAATTCATATGGAACCAAAAAAAGAGCCCAAATAGGAAAGCAATCTTAGGAAAAAAAAAACAATGCCCCAGGTATTACATTACCTGACTTCAAACTACACTATAAGACTACGTTAATCAAAACAGCATTGTACTGATACAAAAACAGATATTTATATACCAATGGAATAGAACAGAGAACTCAGAAATAAAGTCACAAACTTACCACCATCTGATCTTCAGCAAAATTGATAAAAATAAACCATAGGGAAGGGACTGCCTATTCAATAAAAAGTGCTGGAATAACTGACTAGCCATATGCAGAAGATTGACACTGGATCCCTACCATCTACCATATGAAAAAATTAACTCAAGATGGGTAAGATTTAAATGTAAGACTTCAAACTATAAGAATCCTACAAGAAAACCTACGAAATATCCTTCTTGACATCAGCCTAAGCAAAGATCTTATGGTTAAGTCCTCAAAAGCAATTGCAATAAAAACGAAAATTGACAAGTGGGACCTAAGAAAACTAAAGAGATTCTGCACAGCAAAAGAAACTATCATCATGGAAAACAGACAACCTACAGAATGGGAGAAAATATTTACAAACTATGCATGCAACAAAGGTCTAGCATTCAGAGTTTATGAGAAACAAATCAACAAGCATAAAGCAAATAACTTCATTGAAAAGCAGACAAGGGACGTGACACTTCTCAAAAGAAACCACAAGTGGCAAACAAACACATAAAAAATGCTCATAACTAATTCTCAGAGATATGCAAATCAAAACCACAATGAGATACCACCTTAAACCAGTTAGAATTGCTATTATTAAAAAGTCAAAAAACAACAGATGCTAGTGAGGCTGCAGAGAAAGGGAATGCTTATATACTTTCATGGGAAGGTAAATTAGTTCAGCCACTGTGGAAAGTAGTTTGGAGATTTCTCTAAGAACTTTAAACAGAACTACTTTTTGACCCAGCAATCCCATTACTGGTATATACCCAAAGGAAAATAAATTACTCTACAAAAAAGACACAAACACTTGCATATTCATCGCAGCACTCTTCACAATAGCAAATACATAGAATCAACCTAGGTGCCCAACAGTGGATTGGATAAAGAAAATTCGTACCTACATACTATGGAATACTAGCAAGCCATTAAAAAAAGAATGAAATCATGTCCTTGGCAGCAATATGGATGGAACTGGGGGCCATTATCCAAAGTGAGATTAGTGCAGGAGCAGAAAAGCAAATATCACACATTCTCACTCATAAGTAGAAGCTAAATATTGGGTATATATGAACATAAAAATGAGAGCAATACCAGCCTAGGCAATATGGTGAAACCCCATCTCTACAAAAATTACCCAGGCATGGTGGCTCATGCCTATATTCCCAGCAACTTGTGGGACTGAGGTGGGAGGATCGCTTGAACCCAGGAGGTAGAGGTTGCAGTGAGTTGAGATTGCACCACTGCACTCCAGCCTGGGCAACAGAGCTAGACCCTGTCTCAAAAAAAAAAAAAAAAAAAAAAAAAATTGGAGCAATAGAGGCTGGGGACAACTAGATGGGGGAGATAACAAAGGGAACAGGGGCTAAAAAAAAAAAAGACTACCTATTGGGTACTATGCTCACTACCTAGGTGACAGGGTCATTCATACCCCAAACCCTAGCATCATGCAAACAAACCTGTACATGTACCATCTAAACCTAAAATGAAAGTGGAAATTTAAAATAAATAAGAATAAAAGATCCCTGGATCTATCCAATCTGCCCTGCATATTTGTTGTTCTTTCATCTATAAGCCAACCCAATATACTTTAAATAACTCCTCCTTTTCCTATTAAGCCAGACAGAATTGTTTTGTATTAATTTTTTTTTTTTTTTTGAGACCGAGTCTCGCTCTGTCGCCGAGGCTGGAGTGCAGTGGCGCTATCTCAGCTCACTGCAAGCTCCACCTCCCGGATTCATGCCATTCTCCTGTCTCAGCCTCCCCAGTAGCTGGGTTTACAGGCACCCACCACCTCGCCCTGCTAATTTTTTGTAGTTTTAGTAGAGACGGGGTTTCACCATGTTAGCCAGGATGGTCTTGATCTCCTGACTTCGTGATTCACCCGCCTCGGCCTCCCAGAGGGCTGGGATTACAGGCGTGAGCCACCGCGCCCGGCCAGTTTTCTATTACTTTCAAGCAAAAGAAACTTAATTTATATAATTCTGAAGGTGGCTTTCATGGTTTTGCAAAATCTGGTTCCTTCCTAGTCTCTAATTTCTCTTCATTTTACTTACCACATCACTTACTGGCCATATAGGCTTCTTTCAGTTTGTCACAAGGGTGAACTTCCTGTCCACCTCAGTATCTTTACACATGATCTTGTCTCTGTCTAAGCAGACCTCCTCTTGACCTAACCAATACTTTCTTTCAGGAATCAGATTAAATATCACTTTAGGAAGCCTCTCTGCTCACACCCCATTCAAGCAACACCACATGCTCATCACAGCATGTCTGTGACGGGCAACGTAAGTGCCCATCAACAGGAAAAATGGATAAAGAAAATGTGGCACTTATATACAATGGAGTACTATTTAGCCGTAAAAAAGAATGAGATCTTGTCATTTGCAACAACCTAGACGGAACTGCAGGTCATTATGTTAAATGCAATAAGCAGACACAGAAACACAAACATTGCACGTTCCCACTTATTTGTGGGATCTAAAAATAAAAACAATGGAATTCATGGAGATAGAGAGTAGAAGAATGTTTACCAGAGGTTGGGAATGGTAGCGGGCACGAGGGGCATAGGGAGAAGATGAAGATAGTTAATCGGTTGGAAAAAATAGTTGAAAAGAATGAATAAGATCTAGTATTTGATAGCACAACAGAGTGACTATAGTCAAGAATTTAATTATACATTTAAAAATAACTGTAGGGGTTCAGTCAGGATGGTGGGAAAAATTGTAAAATTAACAAACCCATTAACTATCTTCATCTTCTCTCCATGCCCCCCATGCCCTCTACCATTCCCAACCTCTGAGGTGAGATGATAATATGCCTGTTTGCCATTTGTATGTCTTCTTTTGAGAAATGTCTATTCAAATTTTTTGTCCATTTTTTAATCAGATTAAAGTTTTATCCTATAGAATTGCTTAAGCTCCTTATATATTCTACTGTGAATCTTTTGTCAGATGGGTAGTTTACAAATACCTTCTCCAAGTCTGTGGGTTGTCTCTTCACCTTGTTGATTGTTTCCTTTGCTGTGCAGAAGCTTTTTAAGTTGATGTGATCGCATTTGCCCATTTTTGCTTTGGTTGTCTACGCTCGTGGGATAGTACTCAGGAAATTTTTGCCCAGTCCCATGTCCTGGAGTTTCCCCCAATGTTTTCTTATAGTAGTTTTATAGTTTGAGGTCTTAGATTTAAGTATTTTATCCATTTTGATTTGATTTTTGTATATGGTGAGAGGTAGGGGGTCTAGTTTCATTTTTCTACATATTGATACTGTTTTCCCAGCACCATTTATTGAAGAGACTGTCTTTTCCCCAGTGTATGTTCTTGGCAGCTTTGTCAAAAATAAGTTCACTGTAGGTGTTGTGGACTTGTTTCTAAGTTCTCTATTCTTTTCCATTGTCCTGTGTGTCTGTTTTTATTCCAGTACCATGCTGTTTTGTTTACTATAGCCCTGCAATATCATTTGAAGTCAGGTAATATTATCCCTCCCATTTTGTTCTTTTTGCTCAGGATAATGTTGGCTATTCTGGATCTTTTGTTGTGTCATATAAATTTTAGGATTATTTTTCTATTTCTGTAAAGAATGTCATTGGTATTTTAATAGGAGTTGCATTGAACCTGTAGATTAGTTTTGGGTAGTATGGACTTTTTAACAATATTGATTTTTCCAATCTATGAACATGGAATATGTTTCCATTTTGGGGTATCCTCTTCAATTTCTTCCATCAGTGTTTTATCATTTTCATTATAGAGATCTGTCACTTTTTTTCATCAATTCCTAAGTATTTAAGGGCCCATAGGCTCTTTAGTCAGCAAGTGATAAATCCTGCCAGGACTGGGTCCTTCTCTTCAAGGTGTCAAGTTCCCTTTCATCCCAGGATGTGTCTGCAAATGTCATCTGGGATCTATGGCCTAGAATAGGGGCCTCAGCACTCTGCCTGGTGCCCTATGCTACTGTGGCCGAATTGGTATCCACGACGCAAGACGAAGTCCTCTTTACTGTTTGCTCTCTGCTGTCATTTCCTTTAAGCAAAAGGAAGGATTCACTTTCCTTGATGTAAGAGCTGCACTGCCTGGAGTTGGGGGAAGGGCGGCATGAGCACTCCCTTAGCCACCCAGGCCAGTGTCTCCATAGGTCATGCGTTACCCTGGTTCTCTGGCTCTGAGTCCAGCCCACCGCTAGGAGTTGCCTGGGAACTGCAGTTTCCTTGTGTCCTAGACTGTCTTTCAAGTTTACTTAAGACCCCAGAGTACTTTGGCCCACAGTGGTGAGGCTTGGAGAAAAACTCAAGTTCCAGCCACTAGGATGGGTGATTCCTCTCTGGCTAGGGCTGGTCCAAATGTTTCCTCCAAGCACAGGCACTGGCTGAGCCCAGCATGGCTCTGCTCTCCACTATGACAGGGCAACATTGAATTCAAAATAAAGTTTCCCAATCGCTGTGCTCTCCCCCTGGCCCCGCCCCAGAAGGCACAGATGCCTAGTGCCACATGGCTGCTGCTGGGGGATGGGGAAGGAGTGGTGTTGGCAATTCAGGACTGTCTCTCCAACTCTCTTCACTGTTTCTTCCAGTGATATTAAGTTAAAACCAGGTACTATTATTGCTCACCCGATTTTTGCTTTCTGTGACAGTGCTTTACTGTGTACAGATAGTTTTTACAATTTGGTATTCCTCCATGGTGGGGGACCAATGGTGTAGGCTTCTATTTCACCATCTTATTCCACCCTCTAGATGAGAAATTAAATGAGAAAACAAGTACCTATTGTATTAGTCCATTTTCATGCTGCTGATAAAGACATACTTGAGACTGTAAAGAAAAAGAGGTTTAATGGACTTACAGTTCCACATGTCTGGGGAGGCCTCACAATTATGGCAGAAGGCAAGGAGGACCAAGTCACATATTACATGGATGGCAGCAGCCAGAGAGCTTGTGCGGGGAAATTCCCATTTTTAAAACCATCAGATCTCGTGAGACTCATTCACTATCACAAGAACAACATAGGAAACACCCACACCCATAATCCAATCACCTCCCATGGGGTTCCTCCCTGCCATGACATGTAAGAATTGTGGGAGTTACAATTTAAGATAAAATTTGGATGGGGACACAGCCAAATCATATCATCTACTACGCATCGAACTATGTTAGAGAGATCACAGAAACCAACTAAACCTGCCTCCTTGCTTTCAAGGACTTTGCAGTCTTCACAAGAATGTGAACATTCTGGTCATCACCATAGCTAGGTTTCCCCTCCCTACCTTTGTCTTTGTATCACTGAGTTCCCAATATCTGCTGCTACTGGGCCTTCTTGGTCCATATTACCTACACATTCACTTCCACTACACGAAGTGCCTGGACAATGCTATGTTCTATGAGTGGATAAAATAATGGCACAGCTAAGAGCAATTTTCGACCTCTAGATGGGCTGGTCTCATCACCTGCAGACCTTTTTTCCTCATATCCATAAATAAGACCAGTTATTTTATCTAAACATAGCAGACCACCTTGGATTCCTTTCCCCAGTCTATTTCCATTCATCCTGCTGAACCACTGCCCAGCCATGGTTCTATCATAAAGGCAGGGAGTGGAAGGGAATCTGCTTACATAAGATTCCTGGATACTTAGATTCTAGACAAATATATGTGTGTTATAAAGATATGTTTGCTAAAATCTAGACAAACAAATACTTGCCATAAATAAAAATTATATTCTTAACATCTTCACCATATGATGACTGCCGTCCACACAGAAAAGTACAGGCACTTTTTTTTAAGGTTCCTATCTTTTAAAATGCAGAAAGAAAGTTAGCACCCAGATACAAAGAGATATTTTGCTAAGGTCATTCCCTTCTATACTACTTTTTTAAAAAGACACACTAGAAGGAAGAATATTTGGTTTTCTGAAAAGATATGCTTTTGAAGATGCTATTAAACAATTGTTTACCTGTAATGGAAATAAACAGCCAAAGGGAGTATCTTTAATGCTTTCTGGCCTCCTTCATTTATGGCTGGTTTCTCTACAAAAACTTAAATATCTTCATTTTTGTACAAAACAAAACATATGTTTAGGGATATTGAGAGGAAAAATAAGTTTTCTAATGTAATATATACAATGTAAAACTTTATTAAAATGAACCCATGACAATCAGAAAGACATTTATTTTCCCTTTTTTACAATAATATGTCCAGCCTATACTACCTCAAGGTAATAATTTCTTAATTTACTCCACATCATCAGAAGGAATTAAGAAGCTTAAGATTCCATTCTCCAAGTAGAATATCAGGCAAATACTTTTAGATCAGTTTAGTAATTTCTTTCTACTTACAAAATATTAATATTGGCCACCCTTCTCAATTTTTATCCATTATATTCCACTTACCGTACTTTTCTAGGAATGATATGCTGACATGGGTTAAATTTTTCAAAGAAAAAAATAATGCTTTTAGGATTTATAAATTTCAAAGTATTAATATTATTCTAATTGGAGCAAAAAAAAAATCTTTAAAATGTTGACAAGATTGCGGTCACTATTTTTGAACAACATGAATATGAGTAGAAAACTACAAATAAGTGTTTTTTTAAAAATTGACTGTAAAGTTTATTTTTTTAAGAAAATAATTTATCCTTTTTGTCTGTCACTATAAATTATTTTATATTTGACAAATGGAAGATTGACCAATGACTATTATAAATAAAACCAGGATAATATATTTCTAAAATTTTAAAGCCATATAAAAATCCTGTGTATCTCTTTGAATAATTCACAGACTAAAATATTGTACTGAAACTAAGAATGGAGTAAGTTGCTCTGTGGGGTGGTTTATAGCTCAATGCTATTGATAGACTATGAATTCTATTTATTTTTCAGGGATTTATCATGAGTTTAGCAAGTGCTTACAGTGGCATCTCCTATTCATTATTTATTCATAAGAAGATTAAGAGTTATCTGTTTATTTGGCAACCTTAATCATAATTTTCTATTTTGAAGCTTTTAGAGATGCCCCAAAAAGGAAGCCTCTAGCATTCATCACTGATCTTTTCTTCCCCCTTGTCCAATGAATAAAGAATTATTCCCCCCTATGTACTAACTAGGATTATTTTGGTTGCAAATGACAGAAACCCCAATCACAAGTAAGCTAAGTAAAAAGTCAAAATTTTGTCTCCTCTAACTGCAAAGTCCAGGGAAGGACTTGCCTCAGATATGGCTTGATAAAAGGAATAAAGTAATGAAAACAGAACCAATACTCTTTTTATTTCTAGAACTGGTTCTGCTTACCCATATATGAAAATTTCCTTTTTACACAGGCTGTCCCCTCTGGTCAGCAGGTTGCCAGCAGCAGTTAGGGTTAAATCCTCCCAGGTTCAAACCCAATGGACAAAAGAAAAATCTGTGTTCCAGCATGCCCAAAAAAACTGTGACACATTTCTTTTGAAGTAGCTTAGGTCACATGTCCATGGCTAAGCCAATCACTGTAGCCACAGAACTATAAGGAAATAATTGTCTGAGGCCTCAGGTGGAAGTAGAGAGAGGCACCTAAATGAAACTTGGAGCTGTTGGCAGAAAGAAACAAGGATGCTGGGGTGGCAAACAATCACTAGCACCACTGCCTCCTCGGGCTCACTTTGATATTTCAAATGGCCCATTCATATGCACAAGTCACTTTACTTTAAAAAAAAAAAAAGTATTTTCAGTCTAGGCAGTAGATAAGTAGCAAATTACAAGTGCAAAATATAGTCATGAAGAACATCTTAAGATCCTTCTTTGAGGCCCCAGTCTTTAAGGAAAACAAGATCTTTTGTCAGGTTTTCAAGTAAAACATTCATGTTCAAACAAAATTGCTCTCTCCAAAACTATCCAGCATCTGAGGCTCATAGGCCTCTGCGCTGAGCTCCATCATCCTCTTACCTCCCATCTAAATCCAGTTCCACCAGTTGAATTGTATTGTTTGCCCTAGATGACTTTAAGGTGACTTCCCTAGCTTATCTTTCTCAAAAAATATCAAGACGGCATAGTCTAGACAACTCCAGCACTCTCCTTCAATTGCATTCCTTTTTACACCTCCTATTTTTGACCCATCCTCAGTCAGAGAATGTATATACTCTTCTAAGTTTGGTGCAAAAGTAATTGTGGTTTTGCCTTTTTTAAGTAATGGCAAAAACTGCAATTACTTTTGCATCAACCTAATAATATTAATTCTCCTACTAATCAAGGGAAGTGGTTCAGTGGTTAAGAGTCTGGGTTCTAGAGTGAGATTGCCTGAATTCAGATATGGACTCTCCTTAACTAGCTGTGAAACCTTAGACAAGTGGCTTCATAAAAATCCCAAGCCTCCTCAACTTCTTCATCCGTGAAATTAGAAAAATTTTCTTTTCCCCAGCAATCTAATCTAGCTAGCTAGCTACCTATCTCCCATATGGTTAATTGAGATAATATATATAAAATGCTCAACTCAACATCTGTACATAGTAAGCCTTCAAATATATGAATTGCTGTGTTTTGATTGATAGTGTATTACCACCTTCCTTTAACCCAACAGTCTCATTTCTCTGCTCCTCTTTATAGCAAACTCAAAAGAGCTGTCCATACTAACTTTATTTCTCAAAGCGTCTTTGTTCACGTCTGTGTTCTGTGCGTTTTGACTACAGTGTTGAGTATGAGACCTGTGTGCCCACTACCGAGCTAGCTCACCAGCATATTTCCAACCACTTCATTTGTCCTGCTTTGGTCAGGGGATAAGGCCATCCTAGGGTGTCCCAGCTCCCCAGCAATAATAACAACTTTCCTTTCCAAGACCGATCACAGGAAATAAAGAACAGTAGGAAGGGGAGAGAGACAACCAGACACCAGGGAGAGTCCTGGGAACAGGAGCTCACTCAGAGCAGAGTCCACATTCACTCAGCTCCCAGAGTGGTTCTCTTCTGTTCCTCTCCCCAGTTTTTCCCATATTCTTTCTTCTCTTATGAGTAGTTCTTTTGCCTCTCCTTTCCCTCTTCCCCAGCCCAAGTATTACCTAGTTTCTGAGCGCTCAGAGAACCTCTCTGAATCTGCCGGTCATTTTAGCGACTGGCCTCTCTTTACAAATTTCCTGGTCTTTGGGGCTGCTTCAGATGCAGGTGGCTGTTGTCTACACAACAGTCTAAAAGGAGGGTCTGTCAGGATACTACAGAAGAAATAAATACTCAAAACATGGATTAATACCTTACAATATTATCCAACCACAATTTTTGTTGTTGTAATTCTTTTCATTGTTGTTGTTCCAACTGATGTTAATATTAGCATCTCCAAAACTCACACTCCACCAACAATGTAGAGCTGAAATTTTATGTTCCAGGAGAAAAAAAGAGAGGTAGGTTTGAAAGAGATCTTTACTCTGGGAGAAATAACTTCAGTTTAGTATTCTCTGTTCAATAACCTACTTATTATCTTTAAAGTAATCAACGATTTGGGGGTGGAGCCAAGATGGCCGAATAGGAACAGCTCCGGTCTACAGCTCCCAGCATGACCCACGCAGAAGATGGGTGATTTCTGCATTTCCATCAGAGGTACCGGGTTCATCTCACTAGGGAGTGCCAGACAGTGGGTGCAGGACAGTGGGTGCAGTGCACCATGCGCGAGCCGAAGCAGAGTGAGGCATTGCCTCACTCAGGAAGTGCAAGGGGTCAGGGCGTTCCCTTTCCTAGTCAAAGAAAGGAGTGACAGACGGCACCTGGAAAATCGGGTCACTCCAACCTAATACTGTGCTTTTCCAACGGGCTTAAAAAATGGCACACTAGGAGATTATATCCTGCACCTGGCTCAGAGGGTCCTATGCCCACAGAGTCTCGCTGATTGCTAGCACAGCAGTCTGAGATCAAACTGCAAGGCGGCAGCAAGGCTGGGGGAGGGGCACCTGCCTTTGCCCAGGCTTCATTAGGTAAACAAAGCAGCCAGGAAGCTCAAACTGGATGGAGCCCACCACAGCTCAAGGAGGCCTCTGGAGGCTCCACCTCTGGGGGCAGAGCACAGACAAACAAAAAGACAGCAGTAACCTCTGCAGACTTAAATGTCCCTGTCTGACAGCTTTGAAGAGAGCAGCGGTTCTCCCAGCACGCAGCTGGAGATCTGAGAACGCGCAGACTGCCTCCTCAAGTGGGTCCCTGAACTCCAAGCAGCCTAACTGGGAGGCACCCCCCAGTAGGGGCAGATGGACACCTCACACGGCCGGGTGCTCCTCTGAGACAAAACTTCCAGAGGAATGATCAGGCAGCAGCATTTGCAGTTCACCAAAATCCGCTGTTCTGCAGCTACCACTGTTCTGCAGCCACCACTGCTCATACCGAGGCAAACAGCGTCTAGAGTGGACCTCTAGCAAACTCCAACAGACCTGCAGCTGAGGGTCCTGTCTGTTAGAAGGAAACCTAACAAACATAAAGGACATCCACACCAAAAACCCATCTGTACGTCTCCATCATCACAGACCAAAAGTACATAAAACCACAAAGATGGGGTAAAAACAGCAGAAAAACTGGAAACTCTAAAAAGCAGAGCACCTCTCCTCCTCCAAAGGAATGCAGTTCTTCACCAGCAACGGAACAAAGCTTGACGGAGAATGACTGTGACGAGTTGAGAGAAGAAGGCATCAGACGATCAAACTACTCTGAGCTACAGGAGGAAATTCAAACCAATGGCAAAGAAGTTAAAAACCTTGAAAAAAAATTAGACGAATGTATAACTAGAATAACCAATGCAGAGAAGTCCTTAAAGGAGCTGATGGAGCTTAAAGCCAAGGCTCGAGAACTACATGAAGAATGCAGAAGCCTCAGGAGCCAATGCAATCAACTGGAAGAAAGGGTGTCAGTGATGGAAGATGAAATGAATGAAATGAAGTGAGAAGGGAAGTTTAGAGAAAAAAGAACAAAAAGAAATGAACAAAGCCTCCAAGAAATATGAGACTATGTGAAAAGAACAAATCTACGTCTGATTGGTGTACCTGAAAGTGACGGGGAGAATGGAACCAAGTTGGAAAAGATTCTGCAGGATATTATCCAGGAGAACTTCCCCGATCTAGCAAGGCAGGCCAACATTCAAATTCAGGAAATACAGAGAATGCCACAAAGATACTCCTCGAGAAGAGCAACTCCAAGACACATAATGGTCAGATTCACCAAAGTTGAAATGAAGGAAAAAATGTTAAGTGCAGCCAGAGAGAAAGGTCGGGTTACCCTCAAAGGGAAGCCCATCAGACTAACAGCGGATCTCTTGGCAGAAACTCTACAAGCCAGAAGAGAGTGGGGGCCAATATTCAACATTCTTAAAGGAAAGAATTTTCAACCCAGAATTTCATATCCAGCCAAACTAAGCTTCATAAGTGAAGGAGAAATAAAATACTTTACAGACAAGGAAATGCTGAGAGATATTGTCACCACCAGGCCTGCCCTAAAAGAGCTCCTGAAGGAAGCACTAAACATGGAAAGGAACAAACAGTACTAGCCACTGCAAAAACATGCCAAATTGTAAAGACCATCAAGGCTAGGAAGAAAATGCATCAACTAACGAGCAAAATAACCAGCTAACATCATAATGACAGGATTAAATTCACACATAACAATATTAACTTTAAATGTAAATGGGCTAAATGCCCCAATGAAAAGACACAGACTGGCAAATTGCATAAAGAGTCAAGACCCATCAGTGTGGTATATTCAGGAAACCCATCTCACGTACAGAGACACACATAGGCTCAAAATAAAAGGATGGAGGAAGATCTACCAAGCAAATGGAAAACAAAAAAAGGCAGGGGTTGCAATCCTAGTCTCTGATAAAACAGACTTTAAACCAACAAAGATCAAAAGAGACAAAGAAGGCCATTACATAATGGTAAAGGGATCAATTCAACAAGAAGAGCTAACTATCCTAAATATATATGCACCCAATACAGAAGCACCCAGATTCATAAAACAAGTCCTGAGTGACCTACAAAGAGACTTAGACTCCCACACAATAATAATGGGATACTCTAACACCCCACGTCAACATTAGACAGATCAATGAGACAGAAAGTTAACAAGGATACCCAGGAATTCAACTCAGCTCTGAACCAAGCAGACCTAATCGATATCTACAGAACTCTCCAACCCAAATCAACAGAATATACATTTTTTTCAGCACCACACCACACCTATTCCAAAACTGACCACATAGTTGGAAGTAAAGCACTCTTCAGCGAATGTAAAAGAACAGAAATTATAACAAACTGTTTTTCAGACCACAGTGCAATCAAACTAGAACTCAGGATTAAGAAACTCACTCAAAACCACTCAACTACATGGAAACTTAACAACCTGCTCTTGAATGACTACTGGCTACATAACAAAATGAAGGCAGAAATAAAGATGTTCTTTGAAACCAATGAGAACAAAGACACAACATACCAGAATCTCTGGGACACATTCAAAGCAGTGTGTAGAGGGAAATTTATAGCACTAAATGCCCACAAGAGAAAGCAGGAACGATCCAAAATGAACACCCTAACATTACAATTAAAAGAACTAGAAAAGCAAGAGCAAACACATTCAAAGGCTAGCACAAGGCAAGAAATAACTAAAATCAGAGCAGAACTGAAGGAAATAGAGACACAAAAAACCCTTCAAAAAATCAATGAATCCAGGAGCTGGTTTTTTGAAAAGATCAACAAAATTGATAGTCTGCTAGCAAGACTAATAAAGAAGAAAAGAGAGAAGAATCAACTAGACGCAATAAAAAATGATAAAGGGGATATCACCACCGATCCCATAGAAATACAAACTACCATCAGAGAATACTACAAACACCTCTAGGCAAATAAACTAGAAAACCTAGAAGAAATGGATAAATTCCTCGACACATACACCCACCCAAGACTAAACCAGGAAGAAGTTGAATCTCTGAATAGACCAATAACAGGATCTGAAATTGTGGCAATAATCAATAGCTTACCAACCGAAAAGAGTCCAGGACAAGACTGATTCACAGCCGAATTCTACCAGAGGTACAAGGAGGAGCTGGTACCATTGCTTCTGAAACTATTCCAATCAATAGAAAAAGAGGGAATCCTCCCTAACTCATTTTATGAGGCCAGCATCATCTTGATACCAAAGCCTGGCAAAGACACAACCAAAAAAGAGAATTTTAGACCAATATCCTTGATAAACATCGATGCAAAAATCCTCAATAAAATACTGGCAAATCGAATCCAGCAGCACATCAAAAAGCTTATCCACCATGATCAAGTGGGCTTCATCCCTGGGATGCAAGGCTGGTTCAACATACGAAAATCAATAAATGTAATCCAGCATATAAACAGAACCAAAGACAAAAACCACATGATTATCTCAATAGATGCAGAAAAGGCCTTTGACAAAATTCAACAACACTTCATGCTAAAAACTCTCAATAATTTAGGTATTGATGGGATGTATCTCAAAATAATAAGAGCTATCTATGACAAACCCACAGCCAATATCATACTGAATGGGCAAAAACTGGAAGCATTCCCTTTGAAAACTGGCACAAGACAGGGATGCCCTCTCTCACCACTCCTATTCAACGTAGTCTTGGAAGTTCTGGCCAGGGCAATCAGGCAGCAGAAGGAAATAAAGGGCATTCAATTAGGCAAAGAGGAAGTCAAATTGTCCCTGTTTGCAGATGACATGATTGCATATCTAGAAAACCCCATCGTCTCAGCCCAAAATCTCCTTAAGGTGATAAGCAACTGCAGCAAAGTCTCAGGATACAAAATCAATGTACAAAAATCACAAGCATTCTTATACTCCAATAACAGACAAACAGAGAGCCAAATCATGAGTGAACTCCCATTCACAATTGCTTTAAAGAGAATAAAATACCTAGGAATCCAACTTACAAGGGATGTGAAGGACCTCTTCAAGGAGAACTACAAACCACTGCTCAATGAAATAAAAGAGGATATAAACAAATGGAAGAACATTCCATGCTCATGGGTAGGACGAATCAATATCGTGAAAATGGCCATACTGCCCAAGGTAATTTACAGATTCAATGCCATCCCCATCAAGCTACCAATGACTTTCTTCACAGAATTGGAAAAAACTACTTTAAAGTTCATATGGAACCAAAAAAGAGCCCACATCGCCAAGTCAATCCTAAGCCAAAAGAACAAAGCCAGAGGCATCACGCTACCTGAGTTCAAACAATATTACAAGGCAACAGTAACCAAAACAGCATGGTACTGCTACCAAAACAGAGATATAGACCAATGCAACAGAACAGAGCCCTCAGAAATAATGCCACATATCTACAACCATCTGATCTTTGAGAAACCTGAGAAAAACAAGAAATGGGGAAAGGATTCCCTATTTAATAAATGGTGCTGGGAAAACTGGCTAGCCATTTGTAGAAAGCTGAAACTGGATCCCATCCTTACACCTTATACAAAAATTAATTCAAGATGGATTAAAGACTTACATGTTAGACCTAAAACCATAAAAACCCTAGAAGAAAAGCTAGGCAATACCATTCAGGACATAGGCATGGGCAAGGACTTCATGTCTAAAACACCAAAAGCAATGGCAACAAAAGCCAAAATTGACAAATGGGATCTAATTAAACTAAAGAGCTTCTGCACAGCAAAAGAAACTACCATCAGAGTGAACAGGCAACCTACAAAATGGGAGAAAATTTTTGCAACCTACTTATCTGACAAAGGGCTAATATCCAGAATCTGCAATGAACTCAAACAAATTTACAAGAAAAAAACAAACAACCCCGTCAAAAAGTGGGCAAAGGATATGAACAGACACTTCTCAAAAGAAGACATTTATGAAGCCAAAAAACACATGAAAAAATGCTCATCATCACTGGCCATCAGAGAAATGCAAATCAAAACCACATTGAGATACCATCTCACACCAGTTAGAATGGCAATCATTAAAAAGTCAGGAAACAACAGGTGCTGGAGACGATGTGGAGAAATAGGAACACTTTTACACTGTTGGTGGGACTGTAAACTAGTTCAACCCTTGTGGAAGTCAGTGTGGCGATTCCTCAGGGATCTAGAACTAGAAATACCATTTGACCCAGCCATCCCATTACTGGGTATATACCCAAAGGAATATAAATCATGCTGCTATGAAGACACATGCGCACGTATGTTTATGGTGGCACTATTCACAATAGCAAAGACTTGGAACCAACTCAAATGTCCAACAACAATAGACTGGATTAAGAAAATGTGGCACATATACACCATGGAATACTATGCAGCCATAAAAAATGATGAGTTCATGTCCTTTGTAGGGACATGGATGAAGCTGGAAACCATCATTCTCAGCAAACTATCACAAGGACAAAAAACCAAACACCACATGTTCTCACTCATAGGTGGGAATTGAACAATGAGAACACATGGACACAGGAAGGGGAACATCACACTCTGGGAACTGTTGTGGGGTGTGGGGAGTGAGGAGGGATAGCATTAGGAGATATACCTAATGCTAAATGGTGAGTTAATGGGTGCAGCACACCAATATGGCACATGTATACATATGTAACAAACCTGCACATTGTACACATGTACCCTAAAACTTAAAGTATAATAATCATAAAAAAATAAATAATCAACCATTCATTGAATAAATTATTGTATATCTCTGCTGTGAAAACAATGCAGCCATTAAAAGATTGAGGTAGGTCTCTATGTACTGCTATGAAACAATCTTTAAGATATTGCTAAATTTTAAAAAGCAGATTACACAACTGCTTAATCTCATTTGTGGTATGTATTTTTTTAAATAATTATATTTTAATTTCTTTTGTATGCCTCTAAATTATGCTTTGGTGTATATGCATACAAAATGTTGAAGACATACATTAGAAACTATTGAAAGGCATTACCTCTGGCAATTGAAACATTAGGTTACAAATAGAATAATCACTTTTAACTTATTTTTTATTGTTTGATTTTTTCCATGTATACAGCATTTTATCATATGAAAATAAATAAAATGTAATTATTTACTCAAGTATACCTGAAGGTCTAGGTTCCTTTAAAACACACATAAGTTATATCAATAAGGGATACAGATTTATGGTCATAAAAACAAATGAAAATATGGCTTAGTCATGGGAACTTAATTCAAAATCCTGTCCTCAAACTGTCTCTTCTCCATGCAGGGTCTGAGAAATACATATACACGGAAGGAAATATGTGCACAGAGGGAAATGGCCATCAAGTAAACACCCTACTTCTCCGAGCCTGTGGCCCAGCACTATAAGCTGTGGTAGGCCACCAAGGGACTCATTATGCCAATGCGTCAGGAAAGCATATGAAACCTGGAGCCAAAACAACAAAAATGGTCTGCTTTGCCCACTCCCTCCCATACCCTCAACCAAATATGAGGTACTCCCACTCTTAAGAAAAGAAGACTAATACAGAACAAGCCAAAGAGAAAAACAGAGCAATAGTACATTTGCTCATGCCCAGAAGCAGAGATAGCTGGTCTAGAATTCTGAGCCCAAAATTGTTCTTGGAAAACAGGCTATCAACTGAGTGGCCATGAAGAGGAGGCTCCCAAGGGAGTTGGACCCCAAAACAGAGAGAAACCACACTCAGCACTTGAGCACTAGTCACCCCCATTGGCCCTGTGCAAGAGCCTTCCGTTTGTGGTGCGGTCAATGCCCTTTCCCGAATCATCATTGGTCAAGGAATAAGGAAGATAATCTACACCTGATAAAAGCCAACTTCATGTTTACATTGTACAGAGTATTTCTTCAAGATACCATCTGATTGGCGAAGTCACTTTCAAAAACGTATTTTCAAATGGCCATTGATGTATTTCCCTTGATTAAATATGTCATTTTTCATTTGAGAATTAATTTGAGTTAAATGTGGCTAGTATTCTAAAAGATGACGAGTTATTTTAATCTGGTAGAGACATTAACACTGAGAAACCAACTGACAAAAAGCATCATATCAAATACAACATCAAGGACTACTTCGCTGAAATAACAACAGCATCATCTTTAAGTGTTTTTCCATATAAGACAGCACTTAAAATGCCCAACCCCCAACACTGTCTCACCACAACACATACACACACACACACAAATACAGTCAGAGGGCCAGGTTATGGCATTTATTTTAAATGTTCATTGGGGCAATATCCAAAATACTGGTCACAGGTATTTATTCATAACATCTTTAATATCTATATATTCCAGAATATCAAACATAGTAGATCAGCAACAAATATTCATGGAACAAATGAAGGAACACTCAAAAATTAAGAAATTTTAAACCAAAAGGATATTTTTTTCTTTTCTGTTAACCCTGTTTATTAACATTTCTATTCAATTTTTCCAATCTTTTCTTGTATCTTTCGTAATAATGTAATGGAATTTTTTTTTTTTTTTTTTTTTTTTTTTTTGAGACAGAGTCTCGTTCTGTCACCCAGGCTGGAGGGTAGTAGCACCATCTCGGCTCACTGCAAGCTCCGCCTCCTGGGTTCACGCCATTCTCCTGCCTCAGCCTCCCAAGTAGCTGGGACTACAGGCACCCACCACCATGCCCGGCTAATTTTTTGTATTTTTTTAGTAGAGACAGGGTTTCACTGTGTTAGCCAGGGTGGTCTCGATCTCCTGACCTCATGATCCGCCTGTCTCGGCCTCCCAAAGTGCTGGGATTAAAAGCGTGAGCCACCGCGCCCGGCCTTTAATGGATTTTTTTTAATCATCTTCAGAACTGAAAATGTTTCTTGGTAAAAATAACAGGTAATGATAAATTTGGGTACTGTCACACTTCAGTCCTCCTCCACCAACTATGTATTTAAGAAACTTAAATAGCTACTACCATTTTGAATTTGCTAAAGAATTTGATGAATATGTTCAATAACTCAGAGTTGAAAATGTACGTAAGGGTCCTTAGGGTCACTTGTCGGACTCTAGTACCCAAAACAGTGAAGCAGGTGAAAAGCAACATGCTTCTCAGGAAGCCTCGACAGCGCAGGAGATAAACTCATAGTAGTTGTCTCTTCAGACTCGTGGTGCAGGCCTTGCAAAATGATCAAGCCTTTCTTGCATTCTCTCTCTGAAAAGTATACCAGAGTGGTGTTCCTTGAGGTAGATATAGATGACTGTCAGGATGTTACTTCAGTGTGGAAGTCTAATGCATGCCAACTTTCCACTTTTTAAAAATGGAATAAAAGGTGAGTGAATTTTCTGGAGCTAACAAAGGAAAATTTGAAGGCACCATTAATGAATTAATCTAACCATGTATTCTGAAAACATAACCAGCCAATGGATGTTTAAAACACATAAATTTTTTACATTCAGAAAAGAAAGATAAAGTATGAAGACTACATACCCAACTGTCATCAATTATAAATGACAAATATTTATTCTACCCTTTAAAAAAGAAAGAAAAGAAAATATACATTAAAAATTAGCAGTCTGAATGGTTTACACAACCTATACACATGGATACTACATGCCCATTTTCTGATGACAACTCAATAGGTTAAACATAGGCATCTCTGGTTATTAGTTAAGATTTGGGAATTATGACTCAAACTACACCTCAGTGCCTATAGAATCAAATATCTGGTCCTAAACCAGGATTAGCTGTAGCAAAGATGTTGGTTTAGTTGAGGGTGTATGGTAACAGGGCTGCTGAAGACCATAAATCCCTGTTGGTGGGTAACCCACTCAGAATGTAATCAGCAAATTATAATGGAAGATGGTTTGAGATGTAGTTGAAAATAATGGTAGAACAATAGGCTGGGGTAGAATTACAGACTGCTGTATACTAGGCTAGATATATTGAACTTTATTCTGTTGCAATGGAAACCCATCAAGAGACTTTCAGTAATGTGGTGACATGATTTTAATCAGGAGTCAGCAAACAATAGTCTGAGGGCCAAATCTGCCATTCTTATAAAGTATTATTGGAACACAGCCACACTCATCCTTTATAAGTTATCTGTATTTGCCTTTGCTCTATAAAGGGAAAGAATTGAGTAGTTGCAATAGACACCAAGCCTATACGGTCCATAAAACCTAAAATGTTTACAATCTGGCCCTTTAAAGAAAAAGTTTGCTGACCCCTAATTTAAACTCGTGTTTTAGAAAAAACTTTCATAGCAGAAGAGAAATATTAGGCAGAGGCCAGACAGACTACTTCAGAGATTATCACTTGTGAATGTTTTCGGCAGTTCCAGTGAATGAAAGGAGGGACTAGAAAGAAAAGCCTTCTGTGAGAATGAAAATCTTCATTCTTACCGATACCTTGCAAGGGCCAAAAGAATTCTGAAACACTACTTGATACGGTTTGGCTGTGTCTCCATCCAAATCTCATCTTGAATTGTAGCTCCCATAATCCCCATGTGTCATGGGAGGGACCAAGTGGGAGGTAACTGAATCATGGGGGCATGTTTCTCCTGTGCTGTTCTTGTGATAGTAAGTCTCACACGATCTGATGGTTTTATAAAAGGCAATTTCCCTGCACACACTCTCTGCCTGCTGCCATGCCTTTGCTCTTCCTTCACTTTCTGCCATGATTGTGAGGTCTCCCCAGCCATGTGGAACTGTGAGTCTATTAAACCTTTTTTTCTATATAATTACCCAGTCTTGGGTATTTCTTCATAGCAGTATGAAAATGGACTAATACATTACTTGTAAATTATCTTCTCAAATTCCATAGTCCCTAGCCATCCAGAAGAATTAAAAGTTCATCAAAATGCCTACCTTTCATATAGTTTCAATAAAAATCCCAAACTTCTTTCAAGTACTTACAGTCTGGCCTATTATTTATTTACTTAACCCCTACTAAGTACAAAAGCTGGAAGCATAAATATATAAAGCTACCATCCTTGAAAAATGTGAAGTCTATTAGATGGAATCGTAAAAGTAAATTCCTAATTTCCAAATAAAGTAGTAATGGTGGCCTAAGAATTGAGGAAATTATAGTTTCTTACTTTGTAGGAATACCAATATCAATTAACCACCAAATCTTCTCTTTCAACCCAAACTGTGAGTCAAAAAATGTTTACATCAATATCTCAACTACCTTCATGAGAATATGGTTCCATTTTTAAAAAATGCAAAATTCCATTTACTTCTAAAGAAGTAAACATTATAAGTTACCCAAATTCAGCTGGCCATGGAAGTTTTTTGGCCCTTAGCATTTATTAACATGCCATAATTTTCCGTAATTTGGAAAATTGTAGTTTCATAATTCCAAAGAGCAGAATTTAAATTTAACAATTTAGCTAAACAAAGATATACGAGCCGGGCGCGGTAGCTCACACCTGTAATCCCAGCACTATGGGAGGCCGAGGCAGGCGGATCACCTGACATCAGGAATTTGAGACCAGCCCGGCTAACATAATGAAACCACGTCTCTATTAAAAATACAAAATTAGCTGGGCATGGTGGTATGTGCCTGTAATCCCAGCTACTCAGGAGGCTGAGGCAGGAGAATCACTTGAACCTGGGAGGCAGAGGTTGCAGTGAGCCAGGATTGTGCCACTGCACTCCAGCCTGGGCGACAGAGTGAGACACCATCTCAAAAAAAAAAAAAGGTATACATTTGCCTATCTGGGTGTTTGATTCATTGTAGCAGCCCAAATATTTAATTATCTGATTATTTTACTGTTTGGTATTGCATAGGCCCAACTGTAATCCTATAGCCTTCACAAAGAAAGAAGCATTTGCCTGTGTTTAAAGAAGCAAATGGCCATATATCACACAAGCTTGGTTAATTACAGACGAGTTGAAAGAATTTGCTCAAATATAACATCAGATTTTATGAAAAATCTACTTAAAACTTCTGCTCCCTACATCATTTCTTAAACCATCTAAAAACAGTAGTTTCTACTATCTGCCAGGAACACACACACACACACACACACACACACACACAAAGGTATAATTTTTTTTTTTTTTGGAGACACAGTCTTTTTCCATCACCCAGTCTGGAGTGCAGTGATGTGATCGCAGTTCACTGCAGCCTCGACCTCCCAGCTCAGTAGATTCTCCTACCTCAGCCTCCCAAGTGTCTGGAATTAACTTGCACGCCACCATACCCAGCTAATTTTTTTATTTTTTGTAGTGACAGAGTCTCACTATGTTACCCAGGCTGGCCTCAAACTCCTGGGCTGAAGCTACTCACCTGCCTTGGCTTCCCAAAGTACTAGGATTACAGGTGTGAGCCACTGTTCCCAGCCTACATTGTTAAAATAAATATATTTTTAAAATAAGCAAAAAAAAAATTAAACACATTAGATATTTCAAATAAACATATTGATACATACCATATGATCAGAAAAGTACATAAGTCTTAAGTTTGCCAGTGAATCATCACAAAATGAACACACTTTCAGAAAATCCATGGAATGTAGGCAATAGCATCCCTCTTTAACAGGCAAAGAAATTAAACCTTAGGGAAATTACATAATTTGCCCAAGGGTACATAGCTGACAAACAGAAGATGCAGGAATTTGGAACAGACCCCTGGAGTTACTTGGAAAAATACTACAAGCCCAACCCTGCCAGAGAAGAAGCACCAAACACCATAAATGACTTGCACATTTGCTGGTTCGATTCTTACTTGCATTTTGCTTGCTTGTGCTATGCCAGATGTGCAAGTGAACTCAACTTCTAAACCTCTCATTCTTTCATTCTTCACCACCCAGGCCTGATTATCCCTCTCCATACAGGTCTGATGTCCTGGCTTCCTGATCTCCATCTTGTTCTTGGCTACAGTCAACTACTGACTCCCTGGTCTTCATTTTCTGGCTCCCAAATCACTGGCTTAATTCAGACCCGGACATCTGTCTGGCTCTTTCCTGACCCCCTGCTGGCCCAACCCAATCCTGCTATTGCCCACACAAGTGCATCACAGACACTCCCAGGGGAGGGGTTGACATTTCTCACTGAAATCATCTCGATCATTCAGATCATTTGCCAATCAGGCAACTCTTCTGCTGCTGGCTTTCAGGGCCACTCCAGAATTAAGCAATACATTACTAAGAGGAGAGGAGTTCCTTTCTACTAGTGGATCACATGCCAGTGCTGTATTAGCCATGACTACTTTCAGCATGACCTATTCAATTTACTTAATTTAAGACAATATTCAGATGTATGTGGAGAAAAAAATTATTATATCAATTTCCTTTCTGCCTTCTGTTTTGAATTCTCAACTGACTTTAATTAATTAAATATGTTAACATCATGAGTTTGGCCTCAGAAGCTACTTAAATGTCTTGAAGCAAAGCGAACTGGACAGGTCTTCTTGCTGTCATTAATCTGTAGAACCATGCAGGTCCTGTGTTATGGTGCCATTTGAACATTCTTAAGCCTAACACCAAAAATAAAATCAAAATATACTCAAGGTTCCCCAGACTGCCCATTTCTAAGAAAAAGTCAACAACGACCTCAGCATACCCATGGTGTAAGTCCCTAGAGGGTATCACACAGCATTAGGATTAATGATTACTGAGCAGAGATGCTATCATTGTCTTGGTCCAGTCTCATTTCCAATTAACTGTCTGAGATAAACCCACAATCCAATAACCAGTATTAAACATTCAGAATAATATCTAAGATTTAAAACAAAAGATATTCTAACCAGAATAGAAAATATAAAATTTCTATTAAACACAGATAAAAGATGAGATATGAATGATAAACAGGTTTAGTAGAAAAGAGAATATGCCACAGGAAAAACATGATAGATATACACTAAGCATGTTTGTCTAGAATTTTTTTAAGGTTTACGGACCATTATTCCATGTTCCAAATAGGTCACTTCATGGTTATTGCCACTGAGTGACCATTCATAACTAGTATCTATTCAAGTATATTATGCATGAAACTATTCACAGTGTATGTATTCATTGTCCCAATTATCTCAGTTCTTGGAATGTGAATCTTCAAACACCAAAGGTGCATTCAGTTAAGGCTATGGCATGGGTATAAATGGTGAGAGTTGAAAGTCAGACAAGACAGAAGACAAGGCACTGTGCCATAAGATAACACAGTATAGGATATATAATCAAGAAGTATGAGTACTAAACTATTTAGAATACATAGTTTTCTTTATGTGGAATGGTTTAGGCTGTTTTTGGTTATATTTTCTGGGTTTTCTGTAAGAAGTATGTAAAGCTTTAAATAATTTTTTAAACAGAACAGTGGGGAAAGGACTCCTTATTCAATAAATGGTGCTGGGATAACTGGCTATTGAGATGCAGAAAATTGAAACTTTTCCCTTTCCTTTCATTATATTCAAAAATTAATGTAAGCTAAATTAAAGACTTAAACATAAAACCTAAAACAATAAAAACCCTAGTAGAAAACCTAGGAAATACTATTCTGGACATCAGCGACATCAGCCTTGACAAAAGAATTTATGACTAAGTCCCCAAAAGCAACTGCAACCAAAAAAAAATTGACAAATGGGATTTAATTAAACTAAAGAGCTTCTGTATAGCAAAAGAAACCATCAACAGAGTAAACAGACAACCTACAGAATGAGAGAAAATATTTGCACTCTATGACTCCAACAAAGGTCTAATATCCAAAATAGATCAGGAACTTAAACAAATTAGTAAGCAAAAAAAAAAAAAACCTCATTAAAAAATGGGCAAAGGACATAACAGACACTTCTCAAAAGAAGACATATATGTGGCCAACAAATATATGAAAAAATAGTTCCACAAAAAAAAGACACATGCACTCATATGTTCATTGCAGCTTCAGAATAGCAAAGACATGGAATCAACCAACATGCCCATCACTGGTGGACTGGATAAAGGAAATGTGGTACATATGCAACATGGAATACTACACAGCCATAAAAAAGCATGAAATCGTTCCCTTTACAGCAACATGGGTGTAGCTGGAGGCCATTATCCTAAGCAAACTAAAGCAGGAAGAGAAAACCAAATACCATTGTAAGTGGTAGCTAAACATTAAATACAAATGGGCACAAAGATGGGAACAATAGACAGTGTAGACTTCTTGAGAGGGTGGGGAGGAAAACGTGGTTTGGAAGACTACCTATTGGGTGCTGTGCTCACTGCCTCGGTGATGGGATCATTTGTACACCAAGCCTCAGTGACACACAATTTACCCATGTAAGAAATCAGCACATATATCAGCACATGAACCTAAGATAAAAGTAGAAATTAAAATAAAATAATTTTTTTATAAAAAGATACTTGTCCATTCTCTAATTACTACAACCCAGGCCAGTAGTGATAGACATATTTTAAGAGAAAATGTATTTTCTGTCCTCTCCAATCAAAAATCCAGTATTTATTCTTAGAACAAAGGCAAATTTATCAAGCTAAATGTTTTAAATACTATGTCAACCACTAAAAATCTGTTCCCTAAGATGGTGTGTTAGATTTATTGGTTGGAAACTTCCCCACCACAGCAGTAACTAGTTAGTTAATTAATACAAACTATCCTGAGAGTCCCTAGTTCTTTAAAGTTACACTTCAAAGTATTTTTAGTAAATTACAATCAGCAGTTCCCTTTAAATCTTGGAAGCAGAGCTTAACTGCTAAAGAGTGCCAGCATCTGGAGCACTAGCATGAGGTTTTAGTTGATGTTCTTTATTATTCAAAAATTTTGTTTTTAAAAGGAGAGATCTGAACCATCAGAGGCAACAAACAAATGCTCTGCATGGCTGAGTCTATCAGTTATCAATTCATGATACCTTTAGAAAACTCCTTTGAAGATCCTCAGGCACTGCAAATTTCACTTAGTTCTGCTTTGCTATTTGCATCAGAAATCACAGTTTCAGAAAGGGAAAATGAAGGAAATATACTCCAGACTGTTTAAAACATACATGCAACTGCATCCATGGGGTGAGCCTGAAATAACAAAAACCATTTCTTCACACTGGTTTGAGAGCTTCATCTCTGTGTCTTAGGTTTATATAGTTTACAATCACCACAGACAGCATAATTGATTTAGAAAACATTAAACAACATGAAATCATAATCACCAGCAGCATGTTTTGGGATAAAACCTCTATAATGTAAATGATAATGTTACCTCTTACATTCCCAACATCTGAAGTGCAATTTGTCATTAATTCTTTATTAAGCCTTTTCACTTATAATGTGGCTTCTAATTGTGATTAATTAGAGAATTCAAGCTCCTTCCAAATGAAGCTAAGTGTGTGTGATTTAGAGCCATTAAAGATGGTTTCAACATATTTCAGGGAGAAACATTTTCAAAAACATTCATTGGACAAAGCCTGGCATCTTGAAACCCTCACCAATACTGGGGTTAGCGCTGGTGGCAGGTAGAGTGGCCCAGATGTCCACAAGTCCCTCCCCAAAGGTCATGGCAGCCAGTGGCAGTCATTTCCAAACAGCAGGCTTCTACCCGCTAGTAGTCTGACACTTTCTTCCCAGGAGAAATAAGAGACCTTTTAATTATCAACAGAAAGCAAAGCATTTTCATTCTCATGGTCTGCTTAATTTCGATTTCAATGTATCAATTCAGTATACATTATAAAACTTAATACTCTTATAATTATAGAATGCAATGAATCTATTCATCTAGGATAAAAAGAAGCCTCCAAATTATATGTGACTTCCTGGAAGATCTTCCACTAAAAAATGAAGCTTCCACTTGTTTGGCTCACAAATTAAGTAAATATATATATACATATACATATATATACATATATATATATGAATGAAACCATCTCTATACATTTTAACCCAGAACTTGAGAGCCTTCAAAAACATATGTATATGTTTTTATATATGTTCTTTACATATTTTAGATATGTTTTATGTATGTTCATATATATGTTTTTAAAGGCTCTCAAGTTCTGGGTTAAAATAGCTAACCTTTGCTGATTGTATTATGACAGACTTGCCAACTTCTTTCCCCTGCCTCTTTGCAAGTCCAGATTATAGCCAGTCTCTTTCCTTAAGGTTAGTTTAAATTTATTGTTTTCCTCCAGCTCTATCTCTATAATCTTCAGTTCTGAGACTCACACTCCCTGAATATGCCAGCTTTCCTGCTCCCTATTTTCAAACATGCACCCTGGAACCTCATGGAGGTTTCCACCTCATATTTTCTCCCCAGCTTTCACCTCTCTTCTTGCTCACTTCATTGCCTAGCCTGCCAGATCTATTGTTTCAGATCCTCCTTTGCCACTGTCCTCAACCCCTCAATCTCTTGTCCCAACCTCACAGCATGAATCCAATCCTGGGTATTAGGGACTGAATATTTGTGTTCCCCCCAAATTCATATGTTGAAATCCTAACCCTCAATGTGCTGGTATTAGGAAATGGGGCCTTTGGGAGTTATTTAGGTCATGAGAGTGGAGCCCTCATGAATGGGATTAGTGCCCTTATAAAAGAGAACCCAGGAGAGTTTTCACGGTCTTTCCACCATCTGTAGATACCATGAGAAGTCTGCAGTCTGCAACAAAAAAGAAAACCTTCACCAGAACCCAACCATTCTGGCACTTTGATCCTGGACTTCCAGCCTCAAAAACTGTGAGAAATAAATTGTTGTTTAAGCCCCCCAGTTTATGGTATTCTGTTATAGCAGCACAAACTCACTAAGATAATTGTTCTGTGAAATAACGTTTGAGTTCTGGTAAATATTTCCTCCTTACAAAGTACATCTCAAGTTTCTTGACTATGCATATATTGGTTTAGTTGTTCTACAATTATTCTTTAAGCTTTATCATGTCCATTACAGATCTCTAAAAGTCATATCTACCTATCCAAACTAATGGCATACTAGAGATCAGTAGCTCATTATGACAGCTTCTGGTTGGGTTAAGATTATTAAAAATTAGTTTTTGCAGATATATCCTTAAAATGGTATCATTTTAAGTGAAAATATATAGCCATCACCCAAGAACAGGAATTATCTCAAATCTATAAATTGATCATTAGATATGATAATAAAAATTAATTTTCAACAAATATTTATTCAATACTTATTGTATGCATGATTTGATAGCAGTGGAAAATTTAGTCTAGTCAAGGACAAAAGACACACATACATAAAAAGATAATCTATACTTTAAGGTGACAAATAAATTTAAAAGCTGATTACTGACAATTATAGGCACAGGACTGCAGAAAAGGGGGCATAACTATGTGCTAAAGTGGTTGAGAAATATAGTATCTGAATGGAGCTTTGAAAGTTGGGAACAATATTCAAACACAGGGAGGGAAAGCATGAAGTATTCAACCAAAGGAAATGGTTTTAAAAATTCAAGGAGTACAGACATATTTAGGAGCCTGTAACTAGATCAATTTGGCTTAAATACAGGTTCAATTCAACTTGTAAAAAAGTGCTTACCGCACCTACTGCAGCCTGACCCTGTTCCAGGTGCTGGGATATCACTGTGAAGAAGTCAAACAGGCTAGAGGGGGCTCCGCTGCTCATGGGGCTTACAATCCAGTGGGTAGAGGCAGACAATCAGTAAGTAAACAAAAAAAAGAATGTCATATGGTGGTAAGTTCTGCAAAGAACATAAAATAGGAAAATAGAACAGAAAGTACACAGAACTCTAGCTTAGATTGGACAATCAGGGATATCTCTGGGGAGATGGCATTTGAGCTGAAATTTAAGTGACTAGAAGGTGCCAGCTACATAACGCTTTGGGGAACCAACACTAATCAGAAGTGATGGGAAAGGCAAAGCCATGGGGAGAATAAACTGGCATGGTCTGAATAAAAATAAGACCAGTGTAACTGGAGCACAACAATCAGTGGGGAGGATGGTGGCAGAAGAGGGGAGCCCCGTCACACAGGGCCTTGGGTCTGGTCATCAATGTAGACTTGGATCTACCTGACATAGGAAGTCATTGGAAGTTTTAAGAAGGGGAGTGATATAATCTGATATATATGTTTTTCAAATTCCTCTTTACTTGTGGAAGTGGCGATTTTAGGAGAAAACATGGAAGCAGTAACGCATTTATGAGGCTAAACGGACTGAATTTATTTTCCACAGAGGCAGTTCAAACTGTGAACACTAGCAAAAAATTGAGAAACTTTTTCCTGTCTGTGCCAACCACCGACCTTTAGGCAAATACGAAGTTCAGATGTTTTCTCATAATTTACGTGGTATACGCTACTGTTTTTCATCCAGTGGACTGTAAACATGACAGTTTCTACATGCACAGCTGATTTCACCATTCTGGTGGTCAAAAATCTGTATGAAACCATCTAACTCTGTCAAAAAATCCATTATCTCCAATCTGTTTTGCCCAGTTTTTACAATTGCCTTGACCAGGGTGTTATGTCCATAAGCATTAGCCAGACCTATGTGAAAGTGGACAGAGCAGTCACCCCTGATCCACATTGCCAGGACTGATGCAGTTGCTCTTTCAGGGCAGCTTGATCTTGAGTGAATAGCTGACACTCCAGCACATGCCCTACCCTGCAGTTTACCAGCTTTGAAATTTTTCATCCTTCCCTTCCCTTCCTTCCTGTATTTTCTGTCTATCTTCAAGCTGTAGCCTCTATTGCTCTACATTTCTAAAGTGAGTAGGAAGAGAATACAGAAGATTTCTTTCCAGGGATTCAAAGAATCATACTGGTGGAAAAAAATATATCATAAAATTTTTTCAGTCTTCTGCAAGTAGAACCAAGCTCCAACAGATCCATGTACTTGGTTATTCCTAATAGTTCACAGCAGAAATATTCTGCCGTGAAATCCAATTTAATGCAACACAACTCTGGGCCAGTGTCACTAGGACCCAAATAACACAATTTAGTTTTGTAGGATTATTATTTGGAAGGGATTTCAAGTAACGCAATTTAGTTTTTGTGTATATACATGTTTTGGGCTACCTATACAGATAAATGACCAAATGATAGTCAAAAGAAACAACTTAAGCACTTTTTTCCTAGACTTGTACAAAACTTTTTGATAAAAAAAGTCCTTATAAATTATGCATTAAAATAATCATGAAAACCATATTTCTAGCTGCATTTATTGTAAAATACAGTTATCTGTCTAAATGATACCTCTTTCACCTGTAAAATGACCATATTAATTCCTCCTTTACAGGGCTTTTGAGAATGTTAGCATTTCTATGCTTTGAAAATATTAAAATATCATATAAATATTATTTAATATTATATCATGAAACAGTAAAGGAAAGTAGCCTATTAAATAAATATGTATTTTTCTATATAGCCCCTGTGGGACAAACTACCTTTTAAGTAGAAAGGTAATTTGTCCTTTTAAGTAGAAAAGTAGTTTGTCCCACAGGGGCTATATCAATTCAAATTATTCAATTAAAACAACTACAGTTAGTTCCACAAAACCTATTGTGTGGATAGCCTCTAAATGGCTCCCAATGATGCCCTGCTCCTGGTTTTCATGTCCTGTGGAGCCTTCTCCCCTTGTATATGGGCTGGACCTACTGACTCACTTAAATAAAATATGACAAAGGTGATGGGATATCATTTCCAGTATTAGATTTTTAGAAGACCCTGGCTTCTGTCTTTTTCCCCTTCTTTTGCTCTCTCAATTCTTTACTCTGATGGAAGCCAGCTGCCATGTTGTAAGCTGCCCTATGAAGAGAGGTCCATGTGAAAAGGAACTGAGGAATGTCTCTGGTCAGTAGCCAGATAGCTAATGCAATCCATAGTTAACTTTGTCCATGGAATAAAATTAGGAGTAATTAAAGATATTTCAATATCTGCAATTGATAGCTTATAGTTATCAATTTTCAGGTGATTTTGATTGAGAATCCATGCTCCATAGAAACAAGAGCAAACAGCTCCATAGAATGTAAAAAGACTGTAAATGGGCCACCCTGTTTTTGTCAAAGAAAATTTATTGCCATCAAATTATTTTATTTTATTTGTAAATATTCATGGTGAGAGGTGACAGCGTGCTGGCAGCCCTCACAGCCCTCGCTCGCTCTCGGCGCCTCCTCAGCCTTGGCACCCACTTTGGTGGCACTTGAGGAGCCCTTCAGCCCACCGCTGCACTGTGGGAGCCCCTTTCTGGTCTGGCCAAGGCCGGAGCCGGCTCCCTCAGCTTTCGGGCAGGTGTGGAGGGAGAGGCGCAGGCAGGAACCAGGGCTGTGCACGGCGTTTGCGGGCCAGCGCAAGTTCTGGGTGGGTGTGGGCTTGGCGGGCCCAGCACTCGGAGCTGCTGGTGGGCTGGCCCCACGCAGTGAAGGGCTTAGCACCTGGGCCAGCAGCTGCTGTGCTGGATTTCTCGCCAAGCCTTAGCTGCCTCCCTGCAGGGCAGGGCTTGGGACCTGCAGCCTGCCATGCCTGAGCCTCCCCCACTCCCCCCACCGTGGGCTCCTGCGCCTCCGGGGCCTCCCCTACCAAAGCCACCTCCTGCTCTACAGTGCCTGGTCCCATCCACCACCCAAGGGCTGAGGACTGCAGCGCATGGCGCGGGACTCGCAGGCAGCTCCACCTGCGGCCCTGGCGCGGGATCCACTGGGTGAAGCCTGCAGGCCTCCTGAGTCTGGTGGGGACTTGGAGAACCTTTATGTCTAGCTAACGGATTGTAAATACACCAATCGGCACTCTGTATCTAGCTCAAGGTTTGTAAACACACCAATCAGCACCCTGTGTCTAGCTCAGGGTTTGTGAATGCACCAATCCACACTCTGTATCTAGCTAATCTAGTGGGGAGGTGGAGAACTTTTATGTCTAGCTCAGGGATTGTAAATGCACCAATCAGCACCCTGTCAAAACGGACCAATCAGCTCCCTGTCAAAACAGACCCATCAGCAGGATGTGGGTGGGGCCAGATAAGACAATAAAAGCAGGCTGCAGGAGCCCCCAGAGGCAACCCCCTGGACCCCCTTCCAGACTGTGGAAGCTTTGTTCTTTAGCTCTTTGTGATAAATATTGCTACTGCTCACTCTTTGGGTCCACACTGCCTTTGTAAGCTGTAACACTCACTGCAAAGGTCTGCAGCTTCACTCCTGAAGCCATCGAGACCACGAACCAACCTGGAGGAATGAACAACTCCAGACGCACTGCCTTAAGAGCTATAACACTCACCAGGAAGGTCTGCAGCTTCACTCCTGAGCCAGCGAGACCACGAGCCCACCAGAAGGAAGAAACTCCGAACACATCCAAACATCAGAAGGAACAAACTCCAGACACGCCACCTTTAAGAACTGTAACACTCACTGCAGGTGTCCGTGGCTTCATTCTTGAAGTCAGTGAGACCAAGAACCCACCAATTCCGGACACAATGGGATACAAGTACAATTTTGCTACATTGATATATTGTATTTTGGTGAAGTCAGGGCCTTCAGTGCATCCATCACTGGAGCAACACACATTGTACTTATCAAGCAACCTCCCATCATTTACCCTCCTCCCACTCCCCTCACCCCTTTGAGTCTCTGTGTGCATCACTCCATACTCTGCTTCCAAGTGTATACATTGTTTAGCTCCCACTTAAAAGTGAGAACATGCAGTATTTTTCTTTCCCTGTCTGAGTCATTTCACTTAAAATAATGGCCTCATGTTCCATCTATGTTGCTGCAAAAGACATGATTTCATTCACTTAACGTAATGTCCACCAAGCTCATCTATGATCCTGTGAATGACAGAATTTTATTCTTTTTTATGGCTAATAGTATTTCATTGTGTATATACCACATTTTCCTTATCCTCCATTGATGGACACTTAGGTTGATCCATACCTTTGTTGTCGTGAATAGTGCTGCAATGCAGATGTCTTTTTGGTAAAATGATTTCTCTTCCTTTGTGTAGATACCCAGTTGTACAATTGCTGGATCATATGATAGTTATATTTTTACCATCAACTTATTTTATACATGATAACTCACAAATCTATGCCTTGTTTATAAAACAGTACCTGTAGGGTCTCCTTTTACTTAGAATAGATTCTTCTATAAAACTTTTGCCAGGACTTCTACCAACCTAATACATATCATCAAGAAGCAGGACCTTTCCAACAAACCAAGGCTGATTAAGTTATTTCTCTTGTTTAAGTGACATGTTACTTTCTACTAAAAAATAGAAGCTTGTAATCATGATATCTTTATTTACCTTTATGGCTAGGAAATTTAGAGTTTGGGTTAGTATAGAAAAATCATAAAATGTAAACCCTCTGTTCTTTCTACCTCTAAAGTAGAATAAGTACTAGATTATCTGCACCCTATCTAGGATTAAAAAACATAAATTTTTTAACTACCCAGTTGATTACCAAGATGGCATGAAAATATCTTTTACCAGCATTCCCTCTTCTGATCATTAGAATTTGTTAGCCAGGCACGGTGGCGCACACCTGTAATCCCAGCACTTTGGGAGGCCGAGGCGGGTGGATCACAAGGTCAGGAGATCCACACCTTCCTGGTTAACACAATGAAACCCTGTCTCTACTAAAAATACAAAAAAAATAGCCAGGCATGGTGGCGGGCACCTGTCGTCCCAGCTACTCGGGAGGCTGAGGCAGGAGTATGGTGTGAACCCAGGAGGCGGAGCTTGCAGTGAGCCGAGATTGCGCCACGGCACTCCAGCCAGGGCGACAGAGCGAGACTGCATCTCAAAAAAAAAAAAAAAAAAAAAAAAAGAATTTGTCAGAAATGTTTTTGAAACAAGTTATCTTTTCTCTTTAGTACCAAAAAGAGATAATGCTAATCTTTTGTTTCCCGCTTATAAGGTAAAGGAACTCACTGAAAATGTATCTCAAGATCAAAAGCCAAATTGAGGAGAAAAAAATATAGTACTGACCATGCTCATGCCTGGGATTTCAATCTGCAGGCAGACCAACATTATTCTTCCAGACTAAAGTTGTCTGGGCATCACAGAGCATCCAGCAAGGTATCTGGAGACACACATGGTACTAATGCAGAGGTGAATCTAACTGACTGCAGGGGACATAGTGACTATCTGCTTGAGGGAGTATCATAGAGTACTAGACAAATAACATAAACCAAAGCCATAGAATTCCCAAATAATTTCCAAAATATCTAAAATTCCTGGATTTTTCTGGGTAGCATATGTTGACTTAAAAGAAAATATTCCCCCACTTAGAAAATAGGGGATATCTAGAGATGATTCTTTTTAATAAGTATTAATGAGGTTCCAGCTGGGACCTAAGTGCTGAAAAAAATGTGCCTTTTACTCTAGGCTTTTCTCGTCACACACCCACATCCTACTCCCTGCTGTATAACTTCTTTTCTAGTTTTCTCAGTATATTTTGGGTTTGGGGTATCTTTGGAGATAGATTTAGATGATAGGTCTTAGTAATATAAAGTGATCACAGTTAATTCCTCTGTTCATTGCTACTATGATCAAAAGCTAAAGTTGTGAATTGACCTATTCTGCGAAGAAAAGTTTAAGATCAAACTTTTCCCCTTGTTTATTTGGTAAATGAGAATTTCTGCACTTCAAATGCTATTTAAAGTCAAAGATAGTTTTACATACCTGTTTGCTAGTTTTATATATCTGTTTGCTTCTGAGGCCAGTTTAAGTTGACAGACCATAAACATTATCAAATATTAAAGAATGATAAATGGTATTACCCCTGAATGGGTGCATCACCCTAATAAATGTATCGCATATCCTAAGTTATACAAAAATTACTATCATTTTGAACAACCCAGTGATATTGACCTTGATGGAGAATACAGTGCATTGCAGGAGGCAGGACTAAGTCATTGCGATTTCCTAACCATCTAGAAAAACCCACATTTTACACATATTTCAATGACCTATCTAATTTCTATTAGGATTATATTCATTTGCTAGGGCTGTTACAAAGTACCATGCACTGACTGGCTTCAACAACAGAAATCTATTGTCTCACCATTTTGGGAACTATAAGTCCAAGATCAAGGTGTTGACTGGGTCAAGTACCCTCTAAAGGCACTAGAAAAAGGTCTGTCCCAGTCCTCTTCTGGTACTTTTTTTCTTTGTGGCAGCATAACTCCAATATTCACATGGCATTCTCTCTGTGTGAAAGTCTGTGTCCAAATTTTTTAAAAATAAGGACATCAGTTGTATTTTGTTAGGAACACACCCTACTTCAATATAACTTTATCCTAACAACTTATTACATCTTCAGTGATGCTATTTCCAAATCAAGTCACATTCTGAAGTACTGGGGACTAGGACTTCAACATATGAAGGGGGAGGTGGCACACAATTTAACCCAATACAAGGATCAATAAACCAAGATCATGAACTACTGATTTTGCCATCCAATTATGAATACCATCACTAAGCATTTTTGCAAATAGGCTATTTTGGTGAGCCTTGATGATAGATGACAGTCACTACCTTGAAAGGGTGATGCTGTCAAAAAGCATCTCTCCTGAAAAAGAAGGCTGACCTGGTAGCCAAGGCAGAAAAAGTTTTATCTACAGAGAGAATATTGATGTACCTCTTTTAAAGCCAGAGGTAAGCAAACCTACAATCAGCGGGGCCTAGGGAAATTGGGCAGAAAAGAAGAGTAAGATGGCTCAGAGATTTTAGAGACAAAATCATAGAAGTACTTAATTTTTTAGTTAAGGACACTGAAGGTAGAGGCTGAAGGGTACACAATTGGTTAGTGGCAAACCTGGAATTAGATTGAAGATCTACTGATACTCTTGTCTAGTGAGCTTTTCTCTACATCACCCAGGTTAGAACTCCAAAATGAGTCCAGGACAACTAGGATTAAAAAAAAAAGTACTAACCCAATACATAATTACTTGTCTTTGCATGTCTTAAACTCTAAAAACAGTGCACATCCAAAACATTCAGTAACTTTCATTCCATTTAGCCAGAAATGCATAGCTTGATGACTGACTGTTAAGTTGGCACTGCCCTCCAGAGGCCTGTGCTATCTGCTCAGTTGCCCCATCTGGCTGCCATCACGAAGCCTCTTGCTTGGCTGCCTACTCAGAACATCACTGTCACTAATTAGCCTTTCCTAAGTGGAAGGTATCCAGTCAGAGTTTCAGCAGCACATTCTGTGCATAATTAAATGCATGCAGTCACCAAACAAGAAGGCAAAGGCATGCTTTCTTAGCATGTGGAATAGTTATCCCTCACTTCACAGAAACTTTGCATAATTCATTGGAACTCATTTATCTGGCATCAGTTCCATAACTGACTGAAAACAAAAGCCAACTCATAAATCCAAAGGAATCGTCCATTTTAATTATGCATAAAATTCAAAAGAGGTCAAAGTATCAAACTGGAAACATGAAAAACAAATTACTATAGACCCATCTAAGAGAACAGTAATAAAATGTAAGATCCCCTTTTATGTTTCTCAGTTTCCTTACCAGAAATCTATATAAAGGTATCTGAGAAAGCAATGTTTTAGCTCTTGTTTCTCTCATTTAGTTCTAATTCTTTCCAGCTTATGATACAAAGAAAATCAAACTGGGACTCAGGAGTCTTGAATTCTGCAAGAATTTCTTCTGCTAAAAAGATGTGTGACCTTGATCAACTCCTTTAACCTCCTGTATCTCAATTCCTTCAACTTTAAAACAAGGGCCTGATTTAAATGATCTCAAAGGGCACTTGCAGATTTAACCCTCTATAATTCTCTGAAATCAATTTTGCAAGAACTAAGTCTTGAATTCCAAACCTCCATGGTCTGGAATTTCCCTACTTTATACACCATAAAGTGGTCTATATTATCAATGCAGTTGCCTTGGCAATGGGTCAAAGAGCTGGAGCCATTACAAATGATGATGCCCAAATAATTATTTCAAATGCCAAAAAGTATTTATTTCTTCTAAATTTATACCATTTGGAATAAGAATAATTTCCATAGGAATTTTCAAACACTCAAAAACATATTTTAATTTTGCCTCATACCTTTTGACCTGACAACTAAGCTGTTAGACATTAACATTTCAATGTAGCAAACTTGCCACGTTCACAGTGAGCAGCTGTGACCACTAATGGGAATCAAAAGCTCCTTCTGGTCAAACTCATAAATATTTTCTCTCAAAATGTGAGTACATAAAGCAGAATCACATATCTTTGTATCCACTCAACTATTCCCAAATTGTTTCTAAATTATTAAATTTGTGGTGCTTCTCACCATAGCATCTACAAGCTACAAAATTATAGGCAGTAAATCCAATGTGCAATTCATTTTTGGAGTTATTTTTGGACAAGTGAATTGAGCATACTCAGAAATGACTCCATGTATTATAAACAGGCATTAATTAATTTCCTCACTAGTTCTGGCAGGGCAATTTGCAATGCAGTTATTACCTATTCAAGATAAGAAAACTATGTAAGCATTTCTGTTGACGTGGTCAACTCAACTCTAAAATATTTTGCTTCTAGAATGCTTATATCTCAGGTTTCCAGGAGAAATATATGCCAAACAATGAAAACCCTTGGGAGGCTCCACTGCATAATAGCACTCCAAAAATGTCAGTAATATGAGAGCTTACTTTCCCATGTGTCAAACTCTATATGGTTAACTGATAGAAATTCTAAGATTTCAATGGTAGTCTATAAGAAAGACTGAACAGAAGGATAAGGCTAGGATCTAACTGAATTATGAATCAAGGGTGATCTGAAGTCCAAACTGCAAAGGAAGAGCACATAAAAACTTTGGGCTCAATTAATACTAATGTCCAGACCCCAAAGATCAATATGGTGAAAGGAAGCCAACAGCAGAAGTCAGCAGGATGCATCTATACTTTTAGTCTAGTGGGTAAAAGCATCAGGGGTACATTGAGGCTTATGTTCTGTGAAATTAAATGTCAGACAGTGACTGAAGGTATGGGGACAAGAACCACCATCTGTTAGAGTGAGAGGAGCAGGCAGCTTATAATAGCTAAGTAGAAGGTCAAGGCCTTCTAGTTTGAGTAGAGAACTGGGATACAAGAAACAGAGAAGGAGCCTAGAATTTGAAAGCTGTACCTCAGTATACCCAGAGCCTTCCCAAGACCAGGAGATTCTGCAATTAGTGAGAGTGATTCAGACAAGTATCACATCCCTTCTATTCTCTTTCTCCAATGGTGGAGATAGAGCTCCTGACTGCTATCTGGCTTGTTTCTCAATGTCTCAGGAATCACACAGAGCTGATGCTGGGAGGTAAACCTTTTGACAATAAGCCCCAAGATGGTGCAGGGATAGGCACAAATTGACACTGCTTGTTAATAACCTGTTAACAATTTCTTCCTTTGTCTCTAAACTGTGATCTTTCTTTTCCTTCATTCAAGCTCTTCTGATAAGGTGTGGGAGGAGTTTAAGTGGAGAAAGACAAAACAAAGTAGAGATGAAACTCATGATTAATAACCGTTGAATGGCACTAGTAAGATTCTTAGACTGTTTAACTTTAAAAGTTTTAAAAACTAAGGAATCCCAACTATTTTTTCTAAATGAGGAAACAAAAGCACAGAGAGGGAATTGACTCACTCAAATTCACACAGCCTGCTGGTCTCAGAACCATAAGAACCAAGATACCCTGCCTTAATCCAAAATACACCCTACTAAAAGACCTTGTCATCATAACTGATGGCCCCAATGGAATTCTGAAAATGGTAAACATCCCACAGATCCATCCCATTTGACAACCAATTTACTGCAGCTGACTGTATTCTTTTTCACTTACTGATGTGCCAGAATAACAGGGCTTTTTGAAAATAGATCCATATGGGTCAATATTTTTCATGAACATAGATGCCAAAAATTCCCAACAAAACACTAGCAAACCAAATTCAACAGCACATTAAAAGGATTATTCACCATGATGAAGTGGGATTTACCTTTGAGGTGCATGGATGGTTCAACATAGACAAAACTATAAATGTGATACACCACATTAATGAATGAGGGGCAAAAACCATATGATCATCAATAGATACAGAAAAGCTATTTAACAAAATGTGGCATCTTTGCATGATAAAAACTCAACAACTTAGGTACAGAAGGAATGTACCTCAAATTAATAAAGGCCATATATGACAAACCCCAAGCTAGCATCATATTCAACAATGAAAAGTTGAAATCTCTTCACCCAAGATCAGGAACAAGACAAGGATACACACTGTCATCACTCCTATTTAACATAGTACTAGAAGTCCCAGGCAGAGCAATTAGGCAAAAAAGAAATAAAAGTCATCCAAATTATTTTTTTAAATGCCAGCTGTCCCTGTTTGCAGATGAGATGATCTTACGTATATAGAAAACCTTAATAAATTCACCAAAAAAGCTGTTAGAACTAATAAATGTATTCAGTAAAGTTGCAGAGTCGACATACAAAATTCAGTAGCAGCTCTGTTCACTAATGATGAACTATCTGAAAAAGAAATTAAAAAGCCAATCCCATTCACAACAGCTACCCCGAAAATGAAACATGTAAGAATACATTTAACCAAGGAGGTAAAAGGTACACTGAAGACTATAAAATATTGATGAAAGAAATTGAAGAAGATGCAAATAAGTGAAAAGGTATGTTCATGTACTGGAAGAATATTGTTAAAATGTCCATATTACCCAAAGCTATCTACATATTCATCACAATCCCTGTCAAAACTCCAATAACATGTTTTCACAGACATAGAAGAAACAATCCTACAATTTGTTTGGAACAACAAAAAATCCTGAATAATCACAGCAATCTTGAGCAAAAAGAACAAAGCTGGAGGCATTATACTACCTGGCTTCAAAATATCCTACAAAACAGCATGGTACTGGCATAAAAGCACATAAACCAGTGGATCAGAATAGAGAGCTCAGAAATAAACCTATCCATTTACAGTCAGTTGATTTTCAACAGAGGTGCCAAGAACACACATGTAGAAAGGACAGTGTATTCAATAAATGGTATTGAGACAACTGGATATTTACATGCAGAAAAAATAGGCCCTTTTCTCATACTATATAGAAAAATCAACCCAAAATAAATTAGACTTAAGTGTAAGACCTAAAATTGTAGAACTACTAGAAGAAAACATAGATAAAAAGTGCCATGACATTGGTCTGAACTATGATTTTTTGGATATGACCCCAAAAGCACAGGCAACAAAGGCAAAAATAGACAAATGGAATTACATCAAACTAAAAAGCTACTGCAAATCAAGGAAAACAATCAGCAGAGTAAATCAACACCCTATAGAATGGGAAAAAATACTTGCAAACCATATATCTGATAAGAGGTTAATATCCAAAATATATAAGAAACTCAAACAACTCAATAGCAAGAAAAAAAACAATTTAAAAATAGGCAAAGGATCTGAATAGACAGTTCTCAAAAGAAGGTATACAAATGACTAACAGGTGTATGAAAAAATACTGAACATCACAAATCATCAGGAAATTTATAGTTAAAACTATGTGATATCACTTCACACCTGTTAGAATGGCTATTATCAAAAAGATCAATGATAACAAGTGTTGGGGAGGGTGTGGACAAAAGAGAATCCTCGTATGTGGTTGGTGGGAATGTAAATTAGCACAGCCATTATAGAAAACAGTATGGAGGTCCCTCAAAAAGTTAAATTTTTTAATTTTTAAATTTTTTTTAAAACTTAACCTTAAATGTAAATGGAACTATCATATGATCCAGTAATTCCACTACATATCCAAAGGAAATGAAACCAGTAAGTTGAAAAGATATCTGCACTCCCATGTTCAATGCAGCATTATTCACAATAGCCAAGATATGACATCATGCCTAAGTGTCTATCAGTGGGTAAATGGATAAAGAAAATGTGGTGTATGTATGTAATGGAATACTATTTCATCTTTAAAAAAAAAAAAAGGAAATCCTGTCCTTTGTGACAACATGGATGAAACTGGAGGATATTATGTTAAGTGAAATAAGCCAGGCACAGAGAGACAGTTCTGCATGACATGACTTATAAGTGGAATCTTTAAAAGTTGAATCCATGGAAGCAGTGGGTAGAATGGTGGTTACCAGGGTAGGTAGAGGGAGGTGGGTGAGAAGGTGTTGGTCAAAGGATAGAAAATTTCAGTTAGATAAGAGGAATAAGTTCAAGAGCTCTATTGAACAACATGACAACTACAGTTAATAACAATGTATTGTATTCTCAAAAATCACTGAAAAAGAAGATTTTAAGAGTTCTAGTCACAAAAAAAGATAAATATGTGAAGTGATGCATGTGTTAACTAGCTTGATTTAGCCATTCCACAAGTATACATATTTCAAAACATTATGTTGTATACAATAAATATATAGTATTTGTACTTGTCAATTTTAAAAATTAATTTTTAAAAGAAAATCAGGCCCTAGCTGTGCATTTGGTCCATACTAGCAAAATCTAGAAACAAAAAATATATGCATAAATAACAGATAAATTTGGATCTGATGCCCACAAAACACTCTGAGAGGAAAACGACAGAATCCCAGAATGAGATGGATGGCATGCAGTCAGCCTGAGAAGCCCCAGGAAGCCCTGACTTAGTGTCAGACATGACATGTTGCCAGCCACACCCTTAGAACACATCTGGAGCTCAAAGGGCACCATGTGAAAAACAGTCATCCAGATGCATTTTTCATATATAGCTGTCATAAAGATTGGTTCTTAGAACAAGCTAACATTTTTCTAATTCCCAAATGTAATGCCAAGACTTGCGGGGGGAAAATGTAGATGGCAGCAACATATGTTGGAATGGACCTAGTATATTCAGATCAATAATGTAGGATGCCAGATGACTCCTCGCACAAATTCTAATGTAAGTGGTCAGATGAAGGAAAACTTGGTTTCCAGATGAGGCACCAGTTTTAAAAGCCAAAATGACTCTATATCCCAGACAGGATATGGCAGGATGCTATAGGCAGAGGGTGGAAAAACTGTCTGTTTCCCCTTCCCCTGCCAAGTCAACCTGGCCATGTCAGGACACCCACTGCACATTTTTGATAGCTCCCCACTGCCTCTGAGGAGTTTCTATCATGCATCAGCTGCTTGACCACAGTGAGATTTAAGCTAATTGCTATGTGAAATATAAATCAGCAAATGCCAATTGAAAGTTCTTGGCAAAGTGAAACAATGCTAATTCTATTCCCTGGGCTTATGATAGCCCAAGCACTCTGCAATAATTATGGGAAAACAGCATTTTAGGAACATTGACAACTTAAAGGTAAATGTTAGGTTAAAGCTGCTACACAGGAATTGTTGTTGTTTGTTGTTGCTGTTTTATAGGAATATCTTCCCCTTTAGAAACCTAGATGCCTCATTCACAGAAAAAAAAAAAAAAGCAACACCAAATGGATATTTCATAGCTGTACATTGCTGAAATCCTGAAAAAGAAGTTTTCATGAATTATTTTCATCTCTACTTTCTGGAACACAGGGCAGCTGTAAGGCAGACACAGCCACAAATAAAAGTCACATAAATGAAAGACAAATATGGATAGAATTAGTACTCACAACTTGCAACATACATGGAGTAAGGTCTTTCTCTAACCCTGTGGCCACAGCCTATTCTACATTCTAATCTAAGAAGTACCCTGACCCTGCCCACATATAGTTTCTGCTATGACTTATGAAGAGGGTTTTTCATTTGTTGTTTTTCTTTTTCTTTTTCCTAGCTGCAACTACAACAAGGATTGGGGAATTTAATTTATTCACCATTCAGAGATGGTAATCTTTCTCCTTCCACCTTACTCCATTCCTACTAAATCCTGTTTTTAATGGGCACCAAGAAACTTGCTAGAAGAGGTGAAGTTTCTTTTGTTGCTATTTAATGTTCTTCCTCTTATCAAAGCACTTGATAGTTGAGTGCAATCAACTATATATATTTTTCTAGACTGGAGATGATTCTCCTATAATAGTGATTCTCAAATTTTAGATGTTTTCATACTCAGCTGACATGCTTGCTGAGACATAGATATCTGGGTCCCACATCCAGAGTTCTGATCCAGGAGGTCTGTCATGAAGCTCGAGAATTTACATTTCCAGCAAGTTCCCAGGTGATGGTGATGCTGCTGATCCAGGAACCATACTTTGAGATCTACTGTTTTAGAATATCCTACCAAGCTCTGAAGGTCATACAAAACAACCCAAAGGAGTTTAAGTCAAGAGAGTGGGTCATCTGTGATTATTAGTTTCAATCTTATTTTATGCAAGTAATGATTATGGCATAAGAACTATTATATTTTTTAAATGCAATAATAAACTTGGACTGGGTTCTCTCCTGTATATTGTAATGCATATAGCATAGCATATATATGTATGCTAGGGACTCACATCGTGAGCTGGCACATCAGATTTCAGAAAAGCACAGAACAGAAACCTTGACCGAGGTTAGGACAATCCAGTGGTGCCCCAGGGTATCCTTTGCTAGCAATCTGCAACTATACTGTGGGTTTTACTTTACAACAGAAACCATGTCTAAGAGGAAGACACTCAGAGAGGGAAGTTGAATAAGGAAAAGACTTAAGGAAGTTGGTATTTGCCTTTAACTGGATAAGATTTCTAAATTGAATATTTTCCAGATGTGAGGAAACAAGATAAAACCCAGGGGCTTCAACATGAACAGAGAAGGAATTTTGACAGCCTATTTGAGACTAGAATATAGACATTATCTTACAATAAGGGAATAAGGGAATGTGAAGCACAATCCAGCTTATGTAGTTACATTTACTTGGATACTTAGAAATAAAAATTGTATTTTGAGGACTTTCTTATTTTTATGAGGTTTGGAACTTTCATGGTGATTGTTATTTCCTCCCTCCTGGTTTTCCCTTTCTTTGGGTTGTCATTGCTCTTTGTATTCTCTATTAGAAAATGATTCTAGTCTTTTTTGTCTAAGTATAATAGAAGTTAAGGGTTTTTTTTTTTTTTCTTATTTAGGGCAAAGACAAAACAACCACAATTCTGAGAGTCAAGAAGCACAGTGGAAATTAAAATGATAGATGCCACAAGGCAAGACAAAAACACAGACAGAATGTTGTAAAACACCTGAATTTCACACTTGGGCATTTCTCACCAAAGAATTTTATAGAATCCTTGCAGGGTTTTTATATTTTTATATAAGCAACTCATTTGCTTAGACCATAATGGGTGCTGTCAGTTTTTTGGCTGAAGATCAGAGTTTTCTGAGTGATTCCAGCAGAAAAAGGTGCCTCTTATTGCCTCAAAGTCCTAATATACAAAGAGTTTGATCAGTAAATATTTGTTTAACAGCTACTTGCCCTAAGTGCTGAATATATTAAAGAAGGAAGCATAGATTCCTCTACCCTCTAAAAACTTAGTCTAGTGGGGGTACATAGACAAGTAAAAGAATACAAGCATATGGAACATCAGGTGAAGCTTTATAAAAGTAGTTCAATGCAGGCTGACATTTGAAAGGTAAATTGAAAAAATCATAACTAGCCAGCCAAAGGGGTGTTTTGCAGGTAGGAAGAACAGAGTACATGAAGGCTCAGTGGTGAATGATACCACATGAATAAAGGGAACTAAAAGGAAATTGGTATAACTGAAGTGCAATGGAGTGAGGTCTTATAAGTAGAGTGACCATATAAATTATTAACCAAACAAGGACAGTTTGGAACTACAATGCAGTTGCTATTTATAAACACACTGGAATAATAATGGCTTAAACTGAGATACATGCTCACTCTAATTGTGGACCATGTTTTGGAGTTTGGACTCTTTTTTCATTTTTCTGGCAATTTTTTTAACTTTAAGTTCTGGGATACATGTGCAGAATGTGCAGGCTTATTACATAGGTATATGTGTGCAATGATGGTTTGCTGCACCTATCAATCCATCCCAGAATTTCATATCCAGCCAAACTAAGCTTCATAAGCAAAGGAGAAATAAAATCTTTTCCAGACAAGCAAATGCTGAGGGATTTTGTCACCACCAGGCCTACTTGGCAAGAGCTCCCTGAAGGAAGCACTAAATATGGAAAGGAAAAACTGGTACCAGCCACTGCAAAAACATACCAAAATATAAAGACCAATGACACACTATGAAGAAACTGCATCAACTAGTGTGCTAAATAACCAGATAGCATCATTCATAATGACAGGATCAAATTCACACATAACAATATTAACTTTAAATGCATATCAGCTAAATGTCCCAAATAAAAGACACAGATTGGCAAATTGAATAGAGAGTCAAGACCCATCAGTGTGCTGTATTCAGGAGACCCATCTCATGTGCAAAGACGCACATAGGCTCAAACTAAAGGGATGGAAGAAAATTTACTGAGGAAATGGAAAGAAAAAAAAAAAAAACAAAGGTTGTAATCCTAGTCTCTGAAAAGACAATCTTTAAACCAACAAAAATCAAAGACAAAGAGCATTACATAATGGTAAAGGGATCAATGCAACAAGAAGAGCTAACTATACTAAATATATATGCACCCAATACAGGAGCATTCAGATTCATAAAACAAGTTATTAGAGACCTACGAAGAGACTTAGACTCCCAGACAATAATAATGGGAGACTTTAACGCCCCACTCTCAGTATTAGATCAACGAGACAGAAGTTAACAAGGATATTCAGGACATAAACTCAGCTCTGGATCAAGTGGACCTAATAGACATCTACAGAACTTTCCACCCCAAATCAACAGAATATACATTCTTCTCAGTGCCACATGGCACTTATTCTAAAATTGACCACATAATTGGAAGTAAAACACTCTTCAGAAAATGCAAAAGAACTGCAATCATAACAAACAGTCTCTCAGACCACAGTGCAATCAAATTAGAACTCAGGATTAAAAAATTCACTCAAAACTATACAACTACATGGAAATTGAACAATCTGCTCCTGAATGACTCCTGGGTAAATAATGAAATAAGGCAGAAACCAAGAAGTTCTCTGAAACCAATGAGAACAAAGAGACAATGTACCAAAATCTCTGGGACACAGCTCAAGCAGTATGAAGAGGGAAATTTACAGCACTAAATATCCACATCAGAAAGCTAGAAAGATCTGAAATCGACACCCTAACATCACAATTAAAAGAACTAGAGAAGCAAGAGCAAACAAATTCAAAAGCTAGCAAAAGATAAGAAATAACTAAGATCAGAGCAGAACTGAAGGAGACAGAGACACAAAAAAACCTTCAAAAATCCTTTTTTTTTTTGAGACAAAGTCTCACTGCAAAACCCAGGTTGGAGTGCAATGGCACGATCTCGGCTCACTGCAACCTCCACTTCCCAGGTTCAAGTGATTCTCCTGCCTCAGCCTCCTGAGTAGCTGGGATTACAGGGGTGCTCCACCATGCAGGCTAATTTTTGCATTTTTAGTAGGATGGGGTTTCACCAGGTTGACCAGGCTGGTCTCGAGCTCCTGACCTGAAGTGATCTGCCCACCTCAGCCTCCCAGCATACTGGGATTACAGGCATGAGCCACTGCACCCAGCCCAAAAAAAAATCTATTTTAAAGATAAAGATTAATTCATAGAATTATAAACAAGGACATGGCATATTCACATTTGTATTCTGCTATGATAATTCTGGCATCTGAATAGAGAATAAGTTGGAGGCACCATCCTGGAAAAACAGAGCAGTTAGCCAACTGTTCAGCAAAATATGATGATTACTAGGGAAGTGCCTGAAGAAATGGAGAGGAGTGAATGAATTCAAGCAAGTCTCAGAGGCTCAGTGTGAGTCTACATGGGACCTATAGAAATTGGTAATTAGGCTGGGAAGAGAGTTATCAGGAAGGTTCTTTCCACTTGTTTTGCATTCAAAATCTGGCAGGCCATTTATAGTCATGCCTTTAATTAAGGAACTTTGATACAAGTTGTGTTTTAAATAAATGAGAATCAGTCATGTTATATGTTGAAAATAGAAATCATATATTACTAATTCCTGAACACTTCCAGAAGTTTAGTTGATACCAAAATAAAAATAATACATATATAGATTGGTATAACTAGATGTCCCAATTTTCTAATATCAGTTTTTATTTCATTTAAATTCACCCTGGTCACTCTTGGTTAAAAATCAATTACTCATTCAGGTTAGAGAAAGATTTCTTTGATACAATAACAAAATCATGATTCATATAAGAAAATTTTTATGTTAAACTTTATCAAAATTAAGAACTCTGCTTTCAAAAGACATTATTAAGAAATGACAAGACGAGCCACAAACTAGGAGAAATATTTTCATATTGTATATCTGATTAAACACTTGTGTTGTAAATATATATAATTTTTAATTCTCAAAACTCACTAACAAGAAAACTAACAATCCAATAAAAGATGGGCAATTTGAACAGACATTTTACCAAAGATAATATATGCATTACAAATAGGCACACCAAAAGATGTTCACATCATTAGTTGTTAGGGAAATGCACATTTAAACTACAAATAAAATCACTACACATTTATTGCAATGCCTAAAACTTTTGAAAAGATTGTTGCAAGTGTTGACAAGGATATAGAGCAACTAGAACTCTCATACACTTCTGATAAGAGTGCAAACTGGTACAACACCTTGGAAAACGATACCTTTGATCGTTTCTTAAAAGTTACACATAAATCTCCAGTACAATCTAGTCAGTCCACTCCTAGGTATTTACCCCAAAGAAATGAAAGCATCTTTCCATGAAAAGGCAGATGCAAAAATGTCCATAGAGACTTTATTTGTAATAACTGAAAACTGGAAAAAAACACAAATGGTGATAAACAGATGGGTAAACAAATTACAAAATGTCCACACAATGAAATACTACTCAGAAACAATCAGAAGAATCTTTTTGACTCTCCAAGAAGCCAGGCCAAAATAGAAGAGTAAAAGATAACACACTATATGATTCTATTCGTATACAATCCTGGAAAACATAAAATAATCTATTGCAACAGAAAGCAGATCAGTGTTGCCTGCAGGTAGGGAGAGAAGAAGAGGGATTACTTTTGAGAGTGATGGATATGTTCATTATCTTGATTGTGATGTTAGTTTCACAGGTATATACATATGTCAAACATTATCGAAATGTATAATCTAAATGTGCAATTTTTGTATGTCAATTCTACTTCAATAAAGCCATTAAAAATAAAAGAAGGAAGAAAAAACCAGTTATCCACAGTGCACAATGTTGAGAATTTCTGATGAGCTGGCAAGAAAAATCAGGTAGTAGGCCAGGCGCGGTGGCTCACGCCTGTAATCGCAGCACTTTGGGAGGCTGAGGCGGGCAGATCACGAGGTCAAGAGGTCAAGACCATCCTGGCCAACATGGTGAAACCCATCTCTACTAAAAATACACAAAATTAGCTGGGTGTGGTGGTGCAAGCCTGTATTCCTAGCTACTCGGGAGACTGAGGCAGGAAAATTGCTTGAACCTGAGAGGCAAAGGTTGCAGTAAGCCGAGATTGCACCACTGCACTCCAGTCTGGCAACAGAGCAAGACTCCATCTCAAAAAAAAAAGAAAAAGAAAAATCAGGTAGTTTTTTGTGAGATCATCACCTACCTTGGCACTGGTAATCGAAATTTATTTACTCTCAAATATGAGCAGGAAGTACAAGAATAAGCCAGGCCAAAAGTGGGCTACTAAGGTGATCATACATACGCTGTCTTCCACAATGGTTGAACTAATTTACACTCCCACCAACAGTGTAAAAGTGTTCCTATTTTTCCACATCCTCTCCAGCGTCTGTTGTTTCCTGACTTTTTAATGATTGCCATTCTAACTGGCGTGAGATGGTATCTCATTGTGGTCTTGATTTGCATTCCTCTAATGACCAGTGATGATTAGCTTTTTTTCATGTGTTCATTGGCCGCATAAATGTTTGTTATTACCCGCTTTCTGAAGCCTACTTCTCTCAATTCATCGAACTCATTCTCTGTCCAGTTTTGTTCCTTTGCTAGTGAGGAGTTGTGATCCTTTGGAAGAGAAGAGGCATTCTGGTTTTTTATATTTTCAGCCTTTTTGTGCTGCTTTTTGTCATCTTCGTGGATTTATCTACCTTTGGTCTTTCATGTTGGTGACCTTCAGATGGGGTTTTTGCGTGGTCCTCCTTTTTGTTGATGTTGATGCTATTGCTTTCTGTTTGCTAGTTTTCCTTCTAACAGTCATGCCCTTCTTCTGCAGGTCCACTGGAGTTTGCTTGAGGTCCACTCCAGACCCTGTTTTCCTGGGTATCAGCAGCGGAGGCTGCAGAACAGCAAAGGTTGCTGCCTGCTTCTTCCTCTGGAAGTTTCGTCCCAGAGGGGCACCCACCAGATGCCAGCTGGAGCTCTCCTGTATGAGGTGTCTGTTGACCCCTGCTGGGAGGTGTCTCCCAGTCAGGAGGCACAGGGGTCAGGGACCCACTTGAGCAGGCGGTCTGTCCCTCAGCAGAGCTCAAGTGCTATGTTGGGAGATCAACTGCTCTTTTCAGAGCCAGCTGGCAAGAACATTTAAGTCTGCTGAAGCTGCGCCCACAGCCGCCCCTTTCCCCAGGTGCTCTGTCCCAGGCAGATGGGAGTTTTATCTATAGGCCCCTGACTGGGGCTACTGCCTTTCTTTTAGAGATGCCTTCCCCAGAGAGGAGAAATCTAGAGAGGCAGTCTGGCCACAGCGGCTTTGCTGCACTGTGGTGGGCTCTGCCCTGTGTTAACTTCCTGGTGGCTTTAACACTGAGGGGAAAACCACTTATTCAAGCCTCCATAATGGCCGACACCCCTCCCCCTACCAAGCTTGAGTATCCCAGGTCAACTTCAGACTGCTGTGCTGGCAGCAAGAATTTCAAGCCAGTGGATCATAGCTTGCTGGGCTCCATTGGGGTAGGATCCGCTGAACAAGACCACTGGCTCACTGGCTTCAACCCCTTTTCCAGGAGAGTGAATGGTTCTATCTCGCTGGCATTCCAGGCACCACTGTGGTATGAAAAAAACTCCTGCAGCTAGCTCAGTGTCTGCCCAAATGATGGCCCAATTTTGTGCTTGAAACCCAGGGCCCTGGTGGTTTAGGCACCCAAGGGAATCTCCTGGTCTGCAGGTTGCAAAGACCATGGGAAAAGCATAGTATCTGGGCCAGATAGCACAATCCATCACAGCTTGCCCTGGCTAGGGTAGAGCGTTCCCTGACCTCTTGGACTTCCCAGGTGAGGCGACACCCCACCCTGCTTCTGCTTGCCTTCCGTGGGCTGCACCCACTGTCTAACCAGTCCCAATCAGATGAACCGGGTACCTCAGTTGGAAATGCAGAAATCACCTGCCTTCTTCATTGATCTCGCTGGGAGCTGCAGACTGGAGCTGTTCCTATTCAGCCATCTTGCCACTTTTCCAATAGTATTTTTTATTGTACATGGGAGGGTATGAATAGCCCAATTCAGAGATCCTGAGCTTTCATTTCTACACATCCATTAAAAATCCTTAACAGGCCGGATGCAATGGCTCATGCCTGTAATCCCAGCACTTTGGGAGGCTGAGGCAGGTGGATCACAAGGTCAAGAGATTGAGACCATCCTGGCCAACATGGTGAAACACCATCCCTACTAAAAATATAAAAATTAGCTGGGCGTGGTGGCATGTGCCTGTAGTCCCAGCTACTCAGGAGGCTGAGGCAGGAGAATTGCTTGAACCTGGGAGGTGGAGGTTGCAGTGAGCCGAGATTGCGCCACTGCACTCCAGCCTGGCGACAGAGTGAGACTCCATCTCAGAAAAAAAAAAAAATCCTTAACAGCTGAGAATGGCTAGAGGTTTGGTGCTGCACACTGGTAAGCAGCTCCTTCAACTCCAAGCACTTCACTTCTCATTTCTCTCTCAACTGTCAGCCAGCAAGGATCTTGGAGTCACAGGTGTGAGATGCAGGTGTTGTTCATTTGTCCTCATGATATTCAAAATCTGACTGATGAGGAGAGTTTAGTAATTATGTCAAAATTTCCTAACTCTCACATTTCAAAATTTCAGAGTTCTTGCTAGAGCCTCATTTTCAATAAACTAAACCAAATAAGGATACAAATGTTGAAGGCAGCAAATATAAAGCTTTTAATAAGCCCATATGCAATATTGTTTAGTTTTTTTAATGTAACATATATAAATTCCAAGTTATAATTCTGAACACCACAAGTTAATTGGGCAGTGGTCACCTCGTCTCATTCATAGTGATAGGGAAATAAGTGATTCTAAAGAAGGTATGGGAACCAGCACAGTTGAATTAATCTCATTCATTTTACCATCCATTTCATCTGTGAATCTTATTAGCATACCTGGAGGAACAACCACATACGAAAAATGTAGCAGAAAATAAGAAAATACTCATAACTAGGGCAGAGGAAGCCTAGCAACCGCTGAAGCTGCACAAACAGTAGCATCTGACTGTTTGGGAAGTGAGCGCACTGGAGTAGAATGGAGATTTACTGAGAGGCATTGCAATCATCTCAAACACTGACAGGAATGTCAAGTGGAAGTGCCGGCATATATGATACAGTGTTCACCAAGCTCTCTCAAAGAGCACTTACACACCTGTAGGCAAAACTGTATTTCACATCATGGTATTAAAAAAATAATAATTCTGAAATTTTAAACTGCAGGTTTCATATACACAAAAACTTGTGTGGTTTCTCCACTTCTCTGAAAAATACATTTTTCCTCATTGTAGTTTATTTTAATTCCCATGTTAGGTCAGGACACTATTTATAGTTTAAGAAAATTAGGGGGAAGAAAAGGTCAGTATAGGGTTCAGTGTGGTAGTGGAAAAATATCTGGCTGGTATATTTTATGGAATGTTTTGCAATCACTTTTAAAATCTCTGGAAAGCTAAAGCTGAAGAACTTTATAGAAATTAAGGAGTTATTGGCAAGGCCTGTTGACTGAGACAGGTCAGTGGAAATACACCAATCACCACCCCTACCCCCGCCAAAAAAAAATCATAATTCAGGTTCTCCCTTTTCTTTCTCTAACAGTTGCCTGCCATCTAGTGGATGTAATGCAGTCAAGTCAGCAAGTGCTTTCTTTCAAAGCAATCAACGGTGCTTATTGAATCATGTAATAATGTCATTTGAATAAAAACAAGGCCAGGAGCTTATCCTACAGCACACCCCCAGAATAAAACCATCTCTGGTGAAGACTTAAAGGAACTATGAAAAGACAAAAAACAGATCATTTTTGTGCTTGGCTAATCAAAAACCAATTCCTTTTAAAGCCAAGCAACATTAAATAAAAAGGGAATTGCCATTTTTATGCTGTCTTTGCATGTTCTTGTGCTTAGTCTACAAATAACTTTATTTTGCTTCAACATAATTTTAACATGTGCGTTAAAAATCATTTAATCAATAATTATTTATTGAGCACCTCCAATGATAGATACTATAGGAAATACAAAAAAGTAAGAGATATAAGCCCAGCTCTCAGATTTACAACCTAGTGAGGAAGAAAAAAAATCCAAATGCAACAGCTAGCAACTGTGCTAACTTATGTGGTCCAAAGGAAGGAAAGATCAGTGAGGAGGAGAGAAACTTTCATAGTGACACTTGAGGACTTGAGGTGTATTTTGAGTATAATTAAAGACAAATGACTAAGTCCCTGGGCCTGGAGACAGTGAAGATACTTTTTACATGAATGGGGAATTTATATCTTAATATAAAGCAAAAGGAAAATGAATCTATAATGAAATAGGCTGACGAGACTGGTCATTTCAGGTGAACCTGGCCATACTGTAGGCAGACCAAATATCACCTAAGCACCTAATGCAACATCATGAAGATCTTTATGAAAGAGTTAAATTATATTGCTACCACCATCTGAGCTCTTAGATCCCTCATTATTTGCCGACAGTTGAGCAAATACTGCCTAATTGTAAGTGGAAACAAATGCCCTAATTGGACTCTACGAATACTCTTGCAAGACTTCCTGTTAGCCAAAGAGAAGCTCAGCTTGCCACACTCTTAAAATGTCTGAGAAGGGAAATCGGAGTTTATAGAGCCAGGTGCACTAGTGAACGCCCCACTCATCCTTTCAGGTGTTCCCTTTTGCCAACCGGTGAGGCCAAACAGCCCTTTGGAGGCTTGGGCTGCTTTCTAGGGCCAATGTGGAGCCCTCACCCTTTTCAGGGGCTGATAACTATTTTCCTTTCATTTCTCCCAAACCAGATTTTTATACTTTAAACTGTTCAGCTCACTTTAATATGAATTTTAAAGTGCTTTAAATTTTAAAGCAATTCTTGGTTCCATAGTTAATCTTTTCTGTTCTCATTTGCCTGTTCTTTGATTTGGGACTCTATCCTATTTATAGGGACTACATAACAATGATTAGAATTATCATTTTTTAATCCACTCTCTACTTATGTTCTTTTATGTAATCCTATAAGATGAGTATTGTTATCTCACTTTTACAGACAAGAAAATCGGAGGCTATGCAAATTGCCTAACATTACACAGAGAGTAACAAAGTAGGGATTTGATTTTAGATTTTTCTGATTTCAAATCATGTGTGTTTGTTTGTTATTTACTGAGCTCTGCTGCTTTCTACTAAGGAATACATCTTTTGTCCTTCTGTCAGAGCTGTAGTCTTTACATACATTTCCTCATGACTCACAAGCCTTGATTTAATCAGATGAATTCAATATGTAAAAGGCCTTTTAGGTCAGGGAGTACAACTTCCTGCCAAGACTAGGATTTTTCTCTATAAAGCATTTATTGTTCCAAACACATTTATAATAAATATCACATTTTTCTATTGCATACCCCCTATGAAGCCATCCCAATATCCAAGATTGCCATGTAAATGCTGTCAAATATTTCCCAACTCCCATTTCCAGCCTCTCACAGTTATAGTTCCCACCCTCCAACTTTTCTGCTTACCAAATAGAAAAATTCTTCCATTTCTACTCAAGGGAATAATTTTTTCAGTGGCTAAGCTATCACTTAACTGCAATAGAGAGACTAGGTTAACAGACACTTTGTCACTAGCAAAAGACTTTGCAAATAACAAGGTGACCTGAACCAAAACCTTAGACAGGCTGGGTTTTCTCGGGGGCCCCACTAGTGGTCACATTTGTGGTAAATACTTGCTCCTGAGGTTCTTTGGGAAAGAGAAGTGGGCAAGGACCCATGTGAGTCCCCAGTTCTCAGAGAATTATTGGCTGGCCTATTGAAATAGCATATTCACTGAAGGGTTCCTAGGGAAAAGAAAGTTTTAGTTCCATTTGAGTGTTTCCCAAACATTAAAAGAACTGTTTCACTGGGCCACAACCACATAAATTGCATTAGAAGCAACTTGTACCCTGTCCCAATCAAACTCTACCAAGCTGAGAGGCCTAGAAGCTCAAGGTCCTTATAGAGAACAAAAACCAAAGTCAGAGTATCAGAATCTTCCACTGGGTTCTCCTAATTAAGCAAGAGATTTACAATAAGGTAGTGAATATTTAAAAGACTTCATTAAAACTTGCAGTAATGTTAAATACACACATTAGTTTAAAATTTGAAAGGGATATTAGGTCACCTTGATGAGGGTTAATTATTTTCATGACTCTGGTCCCCACAAAGAAAGCAGACAAGATCACAGAAAGCCAAAACCAGAATCAGAGACCAGAGGCAATGGCTGCCACGTCTCCGTCAGTGCAGGCAAAGCCAGAAAAGCCAGATGCCCTGTATTAATCCATTTTCACACTGCCAATAAAGACATACCTGACACTAGGCAAGTTACAAAAGAAAAAGGTTTTATTGGACTTACAGTTCCACATGGTTAGGGAGGCCTCACAATCATGGCAGAAGGCAAGAAGGAGCAAGTCACATCTTAAGTGGATGGCGGCAGGCAAAGAAAGCTTGTGTGAGGCAACTCCCTTTTTTTAACCATCAGCTCTCCTGAAACTAATTTACTATCACGAGAACAGCTCAGGAAAGACCCGCCTCCATCATTCAATCACCTCCCACCAGGTTCCTCCCATAACACGTGGGAATTATGGGAGTACGATTCAGGATGAAATTTGGATGGGGACACAGAGCCAAACCATATCATACTCCTTCTACTGGAGATACATTTTACAATGAACAAAAGATAAAAGATTTTTCTGAAACTTAACTGGGGCAGGGGACAAGGGATTGGGTGGAAACTCACAATTTCGGAGCTCCTGAAAATCTGTAAAGAAACAACAGTAGCTAAGAAGACAGAATCAGAGAGCCCTGAGTTCAAATCCTACCTTGCTACTTTCCATGTTAGAAAAGTAACTTGACTTCTCAGAACCACACATTCCCTGTTTGAAAATTGGAAGTGTTGTGAGGATAAAATGAAATAATATCTGGAAGCACTTGGCACACTGCCTAGTACATCCTGTGAATTCAATTAATGGCATTTACCAAAACCAAGGGGGGTTATTAGTGTTGTTGCTATCTCTAATTGTCCATTAAAAAAACAGACACTGTATATAAAAATTTTAATCTAGCATGGCAAAACCCTGGTCCATCTTTACCAACCTCACCACCACTTCAGACACTCCAGAGGGCTGCTCATCCATTGCCTTCAAAATCGCATGAAATAGGCTATTCGGTACTTTCATGCACAAATTCAACTTTAAATCTCTAAAAAGTACGGCAGAGTCTACCAGACCTCCTACTTATATAAGTTATTAAAGTCTGATCTGCCAAAGACCACTGGAGGCAAGCCTGTACTCTGACAAACTCAGATTTATCTATGTAGATGCAGCAAGGGAAGGCACTCCCAGGCAAACACAGAATGCTACTCAGCAGGTAGGAGGAGGGAAGCGTCTTTTCTAAAGTTTGTCTTCTGTGAAAGATTCTGAGGAGTATCTAAGGGAAGCAGGGACAAGGTCTACATTGGTTGCTGTTTCTTGGGGCAAACTAGGAAAAACAAGGATTAACTAGGGACTGGGTGCTGTCATGAGGCAAGTTTGGTTTAGCAATTGGATGTCTCCAGTAATGGATGGGCAAAGTGGATCTGTATACTGGGTATAAAGGGAACTCTGTTGCTATCTCTACAACTTTTCTGTAAGTCCAAATAGTCATAATAGTCTTTTAAATATTATTATTTTAACCCTAAAACTCTTTACCAAAGGAAACTGCCACCTCACCACTCTGCTCACATTGAGTTACCAAGGAACCCCACTGGACAGAACACTCCTGGTGTGGTTTGAAATTCTCAGTTTGGGCCATCCCCTGAGTCACCCTTTCCAGAAGCAGATTGTACTGTTGGCTCATATTGTACTTGTGGAAAACTAAGATCCCTGAAGTTTTTCCTATATAAACTGGTAATAAGCCAGCTGTCCTCTTCACCCTCCTCTCCAAACTATACTCATGTAGCTTGGTTTTTAAGCCAAGCCTAGAACTTTACTGTTAATGTTTATCTTGTAAAGTTCCCCCTCTGTCAGTGCTGTGACATAGTAGAAGAGGACTAAGAATCAGAAATTCCAGGTGCAAATTCTAGTTCTCCAACCAGTTGCATAACTTTAAACAGGCCAGTCTATTCCTCTGGGTCTCATTTCTTTGTAAAATAAGCATGTCATCACTAGATAGTCTGGAAGATTTCTCCCAGCCCTAACATCCTGTCATCTCTCCTCATGCTTCTATCACACTAAGAGTCAGAATATTGCACTAGACTTTTTTCTTTATTTTATCTGCATTTTGTCTTTATTTTACTGATGAATAAAATTATTCCAGTGTGCCAATTACATTGACCAATATATAGCTAGAGGATTCTAACAAGCACTTTCAGGGTCTAAAGTCTCTTTTCCCTACACACAACAGCCTCCCCTTAACCTTGTTGGGTCCTCCTGCATCCTCCATCTCTCCTTTCCCCCTGCACACAAAGCTACCAAAAATCTTCTTAGCCTGGAAAAACACTTTCTGCCCCCATGTAACCTTCACTAGCTACTCCATCCTGTTCCTTCTCATGCAACTTCTCGAAGGGGCTGTCCGTACCCCTGTTTGCATATTATCGTTTACTTATTTCTTCATCCCCTGAAAATCAGATTTATTTTCCTACATGCTTCCAAACTGGTTTCTCAACCAGTAAACCTAGGGGCCTTGTCTCTGTCATTATCTTCACTGACCTTCCTGATACTGCATCTCTGACTCCATTTCCTTCTCCCCAGAGTTTCTCTGAGGCTTCATTTGAACTCTTCTCTTTTTTAGAAAGCTTCAACTATCATCTCTATACAAATGGCTCCCAAGTCTTCCTAACTAGCTCTGAATTTCTTTCATAAGTGACAGGATCATTTTATTGGGATACTAACTTTGAATGGCCTCTCCCTGCATTTTCCTCTTCCTGCTATTTCAAACAGGCAGCTGAGCCCTTAGAGATTCCTTATGTCAGGGCATTTTTGCTTCATAGAAGTCTGAAGGCTCTTCAGCTCCCTGCTCAGCTTCTAGCCTCATTTGCTAATACAACCTACTAGATAGAAATTCTGTCCAACTGGCTATGGGCAGGGCTGTGGTAGCTTTTGTCCAAGAGTACTACTAATAACTAAAAGGCTATAAAGCAGGTAATAGTCCAGAGTGATATTTAGCAGTAGGTCAGAGAGTTAACAGGCATTTTGCCAATCTCTCATAAAAGTACAAAAATGTTCTCTTTTCAGCCAGAGGAAGAACAAGCGATAAAGTTTAAGAGGTGGTCTGGTTACCTAGATGTGTAAATAAATATGGTTTGTTTTAAAGCTGAGAACATTTTTTATAATCCTTATCCATTTGCATGTCATGGAAACAGTCAAAACAATCCATATGACGACTTTTTAGTGCAAACAAGAATTTGCTGTAGAGATTGCTGAAACAAAACAGAAACACACCAAGAATAAAGTGAGAAGACAGCTAAACTGAGGACTCAACACACTAAAAGAAGGAAGAAGAATCTCTCTTCATTCAAAGATGTATTTATGAACACTAATTAAATGTCTTTCAATGTTTTGTGAAACAGATGGGAACTTTATTTGTTGTAAGGATTTAGAGATAATACAGAATTGAAGAGCAAAGCTTAAAAACCCAGAAACCCCACCACTATCACTTATTCTGCCCCCCAAAATTAATATTCAATTAAAAAACTAAATTTAGTCACATCTTTTTAAAAGACCACATTATTTAATTTATGAGTATGAGAAAAGCTGAAAATCAAAATATTTCTATAGTTTTTAGACTACATTCTGAGGTTTGTCCCATTTATATTTTCTAAAACAGTGATGCTGTGGGAAGACAGTAATTTTGAAATTGGTATCACATGTTGCAATGTAACAGACTTTCTGTTGAGTTAGGTCACTTATGGATTATTTAAGGACAGTTTTATTTTCTATTTCTTCTTGAATTCCTTTTTCCTATGAAAGCATGTCCATGATAACAGTTCAACATTAGTGAAGAATTCCCAGTGCCACCTAGCTGGGTTGGAAATCTTACGTCCTGAGATGGGCCTGGCTTTTCAATCATGGAGGTTCATTTCAGAACATCAATTTGAGGGAAGGATGTTATGTATATGAAAATATTTTTTAAATAATCAAATAATATCTGACTCTGAGAGAAAATTACAAAATATGGCTCTGACCATCCTGGGGAGAGAAAAAGTATGACAGGTGGTAAATTCAGATTAGGAATGTGTCATGTATTGCAGAAGACAAACTAAGAAAGAGGACAGGAGGGAACATTAAAGAGTACAAGTTGTTCCTCATCTCTATTTTTCCCCTTATGAGAGGAAAATAAAATCTTGGGACCCCAAACTCACTATGCCAAAAGGAAAAGTTAAACTTGGAAACAGAGTCATGCAAAAAAAGCTGCCTTTCCTTTTGTTCCTAAACAGATAGCTACAAGATAGAAGTCCACATATCTCCACAGGGTGCCTCTCTCACCCAGACAAATGTAAATTGACAGCTTATCTTCATGGGTGTGGGACAAGAGGAGACTAGAAATAGTCCCTTCGCCCACCTTGAGATGAATGCATATTGGACATCTTCCTCTACTCTATGTTTACTTTATCTTATGTAAAATATATATCTACTGAGTGTAAGATGAATACATAATTAAAAATTCCTCTACCCGCTCTTCTTCCCATTCAACATGTGGATTCAGTGAGTGCTATTCAAAGCTTCAAAAGAATGTAACCGCTTGTCTCTTTTGTCTCTTTTTTTCTTTTCTCCTTATCCTCCTGCCTGCTTTTTCCCCTTTAAGTATTAAAGCCCTCAAAATTCTCTTTGGAAAAAGTACAGGCCAAAGTGGCTTGTGTCTTCTTTCCTTGGGTGCATCCTCAACCTTGGCAAAATAAACCTCTAAACTGATTGAGAACTATCTTAGACACTTTTTTGGTTTATACCCTTCTTCTATAGTAATCTACTTTTCAGCTACACACCTGGCCACCTGGAATAAGCACTAAATTTCCAAGAACCTAGATATGGCTATGTGACCTCTAAGCTCTACCCAATGGGATATAAGTAGAAGTTCCTGTAACAGTTTTCAGAAAACTTCCTAAAGGAACAATTGGTATTAGCCACTGGCCCCGTCTTACCTCTTCCTCTATCCAGCTGCTTGGATACAGATGTGATGGCCTGATCTCCATCTCTAACTATGAAGACAAGGAGCACACCTTAGGGATGGCAGAATAAAGGCCAGAGAAGAACTCAGTCCTTGAGGACTTTGAGAAGCATTGCTACCATCCAGCCTCAGATTACTACGTTACTTCCCTAGGGCTGCCATAACAAATTACCACAAACTGGCTGGGTGCAGCGGCTCACGCCTGTAATCCCAACACTTTGGGAGGCCAAGGCAGGCAGATTACCTGAGGTCAGGAGTTTGAGACCAGCCTGACCAACATGGAGAAACCCCATCTCTACTAAAAATATAAAATTAGCTGGGCGTGGTGGCACATGCCTGTAATCCCAGCTACTCGGGAGGCTGAGGCAGGAGGATCACTTGAACCCAGGAGGCAGAGGTTGCAGTGAGCTGAGATTGTGCCATTGCACTCCAGCCTGAGCAACAAGAGCAAAACTCCATCTCAAAAAATAAATAAATAAATAAAATTTAAAAATTTAAAAAAAAATTACCACACACTGTGTGGCTTAAAACAGCAAAAATTTATTCTTTCACAGCTCTAGAGGCTAGAAGTTCAAAATCAACACATAGCCAAGGCCATGCTCACTCTGCACCCTCTGAGTATGGATCCTTCCTGGCCTCTCCCCATCTCTGGTGGTTGCTGGTGTTGGGAAAATAGAATTAAAAACAAAATATTCACTTAACCCAGAAAACCTTTCAACAAAGCTAGAAGAAAAAGAAAATTGTATTAATCAGTAAGCATTAACTAGAAAGGGATGTTCATCATAGGCATTTCACAAACAGATTACAAACCCAGAAGACAAAAATTCACTCTTTTCTACAGAAAAGCCTATGCAATTCATTCCATACATGTTCTCAAGATAAACAAATAACTAGTCCTTAAGTAAGAGGACTTGACTGCACCATTTGTTACACATCCTAGATTCACCTGGCAGCTGGGTGACTGTCTCTGTTTGCTAATTGGATTTATCCACAGGAAAAATAAATTTCTCCTATCTTTGTGGCAAGAGACAGTTTTAGAGAGAGGTGCATGCCCAAGTTAGGCTCCTACTCAGAAGAACAGATCAACGAGACAGAAAGTTAAGAAGGATACCCAGGAATTGAACTCAGTTCTGCACCAAGCGGACCTAATAGACATCTACAGAACTCTCCAACCCAAATCAACAGAATATACATTTTTTTCAGCACCACACCACACCTATTCCAAAATTGACCACATACTTGGAAGTAAAGCACTCCTCAGCAAATGTAAAAGAACACAAATTACAACAAACTGTCTCTCAGACCACCGTGCAATCAAACTAGAACTCAGGACTAAGAAACTCACTCAAAACCGCTCAACTGCATGGAAACTTAACAACCTGCTCCTGAATGACTACTGGATACATAACGAAATGAAGGCAGAAATAAAGATGTTCTTTGAAACCAATGAGAACAAAGACACAACATACCAGAATCTCCGGGACACATTCAAAGCAGTGTGTAGAGGGAAATTTATAGCACTAAATGCCCACAAGAGAAAGCAGGAAAGATCTAAAATTGACCCCTTAACATTACAATTAAAAGAACCAGAAAAGCAAGAGCAAACACATTCAAAAGCTAGCAGAAGACCAGAAATAACTAAAATCAGAGCAGAACTGAAGGAAATAGAGACACAAAAAACCCTTCAAAAAATTAATGAATCCAGGAGGTGGTTTTTTGAAAAGATCAACAAAACTGATAGACCGCTAGCAAGACTAATAAAGAAGAAAAGAGAGAAGAAACAAATAGATGCAATAAAAAATGATAAAGGCGATATCACCACCGATCCCACAGAAATACAAACTACCATCAGAGAATACTGTAAACACCTCTAAGCAAATAAACTAGAAAATCTAGAAGAAATGGATAAATTCCTCGACACATACACCCTCCCAAGACTAAACCAGGAAGAAGTTGAATCTCTGAATAGACCAACAACAGGCTCTGAAATTGTGGCAATAAACAATACCTTACCAACCAAAAAAAGTCCAGGACCAGATGGATTCACAGCTAAATTCTACCAGAGGTACAAGGAGGAGCTGGTACCATTCCTTCTGAAACTATTCCAATCAATAGAAAAAGAGGGAATCCTCCCTAACTCCTTTTATGAGGCCAGCATCATCCTGATACCAAAGCCGGGCAGAGACACAACCAAAAAAGAGAATTTTAGACCAATATCCGTGATGAACATCGATGCAAAAATCCTCCATAAAATACTGGCAAACCGAATCCAGCAGCACATCAAAAAGTTTATCCACTATGATCAAGTGGGCTACATCCCTGGGATGCAAGGCTGGTTCAACATAAGAAAATCAATAAATGTAATCCAGCATATAAACAGAACCAAAGACAAAAACCACATGATTATCTCAATAGATGCAGAAAAGGCCTTTGACAAAATTCAACAACCTTCATGCTAAAAACTCTCAATAAATTAGGTATTGATGGGATGTATCTCAAAATAATAAGAGCTATCTATGACAAACCCACAGCCAATATCATACTGAATGGGCAAAAACTGCAAGCATTCCCTTTGAAAACTGGCACAAGACAGGGATGCCCTCTCTCACCACTCCTATTCAACATAGTCTTGGAAGTTCTGGCCAGGGTGATCAGGCAGGAGAAGGAAATAAAGGGCATTCAATTAGGAAAAGAGAAGTCAAATTGTCCCTGTTTGCAGATGACATGATTGTATATCTAGAAAACCCCATCGTCTCAGCCCAAAATCTCCTTAAGCTGATAAGCAACTTCAGCAAAGTCTCAGGATACAAAATCAATGCGCAAAAATCACAAGCATTCTTATACACCAATAACAGACAAACAGAGAGCCAAATCATGAGTGAACTCCCATTCACAATTGCTTTAAAGAGAATAAAATACCTAGGAATCCAACTTACAAGGGATGTGAAGGACCTCTTCAAGGAGAACTACAAACCACTGCTCAAGGAAATAAAAGAGGATACAAAGAAATGGAAGAACATTCCATGCTCATGGGTAGGAAGAATCAATATCGTGAAAATGGCCATACTGCCCAAGGTAATTTATACATTCAATGCCATCCCTATCAAGCTACCAATGACTTTCTTCACAGAATTGGAAAAAACTAATTTAAAGTTTACATGGAACCAAAAAAGAGCCTGCATTGCCAAGTCAATCCTAAGCCAAAAGAACAAAGCCGGAGGCATCACACTACCTGACTTCAAACTATATTACAAGGCTACAGTAAACAAAACAGCATGGTACTGGTACCAAAACAGAGATATAGATCAATGGAACAGAACAGAGCCCTCAGAAATAATGTCGCATATCTACCACCATCTGATCTTTGAGAAACCTGAGAAAAACAAGAAATGGGGAAAGGATTCCCTATTTAATAAATGGTGCTGGGAAAACTAGCTAGCCATATGTAGAAAGCTGAAACTGGATCCCTTCCTTACATCTTATACAAAAATTAATTCAAGATGGATTAAAGACTTAAACGTTAGACCTAAAACCATAAAAACCCTAGAAGAAAACCTATGCAATACCATTCAGGACATAGGCATGGGCAAGGACTTCATGTCTAAAATACCAAAAGCAATGGCAACAAAAGCCAAAATTGACAAATGGGATCTAATTAAACTAACCAGCTTCTGCACAGCAAAAGAAACTACCATCAGAGTGAACAGGCAACCTACAAAATGGGAGAAAATTTTGCAACCTACTCATCTGACAAAGAGCTAATATTCAGAATCTACAATGAATTCCAACAAATTTACAAGAAAAAAACAAACAACCCCATCAAAAAGTGGGCAAAGGATATGAACAGACACTTCTCAAAAGAAGACATTTATGAAGCCAAAAGACACATGAAAAAATGCTCATCATCACTGGCCATCAGAGAAATGTAAATCAAAACCGCAATGAGACACCATCTCACACCAGTTAGAATGGCAATCATTAAAAAGTCAGGAAACAACAGGTGCTGGAGAGGATGTGGAGAAATAGGAACACTTTTACACTGTTGGTGGGACTGTAAACTAGTTCAACCATTGTGGAAGTCAGTGTGGCGATTCCTCAGGGATCTAGAACTAGAAATACCATTTGACCCAGCCATCCCATTTCTGGGTATATACCCAAAGGATTATAAATCATGCTGCTATAAAGACACATGCACACATATGTTTATTGCGGCACTATTCACAATAGCAAAGACTTGGAACCAACCCAAATGTCCAACAATGATAGACTGGATTAAGAAAATGTGGTACATATACACCATGGAATACTATGCAGCTATAAAAAATGAAGAGTTCATGTCCTTTGTAGGGACATGGATGAAACTGGAAACCATCATTCTCAGCAAACTATCGCAAGGACAAAAAACCAAACACCGCATGCTCTCACTCATACGTGGGAATTGAACAATGAGAACACATGGACACAGGAAGGGGAACGTCACACTCCTGGGACTGTTGTGGGGTGGGGGTAGGGGGGAGGGATAGCATTAGGAGATACACCTAATGCTAAATGACAAGTTGCTGGGTGCAGCACACCAACATGGCACATGTATACATATGTAACAAACCTGCACATTGTGCACATGTACCCTAAAACTTAAAGTATAACAATTTAAAAAAAAATTGCAATGCCTATACCAGTCTTTACATATCTTTTACAATTATACATAAGAGATTATGCTAATCACAACATTACCCAGCCTTCTTTTTCATCTCTATCATAGGCTGAATTGTGTCTCTCCTAAAATTTATATATTGAAGTCCTAACACCCAGTACCTCAAAAAAAGACTCTATTTGGAAATAGGGTATTTAAAGAAGTCATTAAAATGGGGCCATCAGGTGGGCCCTAATCCAATCTAACTTGTGTGCTTGCTAGAAGAGGAAATTAGGATACCCAAAGAGATCCCTGTGTGTCTGCACGGAGGGAGACGTGTGAAGAGCCAGCCAGGGAATGGCCATCTGCAAGCCAATGAGAGCGATCTGGGAGGAAACTAACTGCCAGCACCTTGATCTTGGACTTCCAGCCTCCAGGACTGTGAGAAAATAGATGGCTGTGATTTAAGCCACCCTGTCTGTGTTACTCTGTTATGGCAGCCCTAGCAAACTAACACAACCTGTGAGTACGTGTTTGTGATATATCCATGTCAGTGCTCATGGACCAACCCCCCTCATTTCATCATATAAACTATTATAATTGATTTCATCTTTGCCCTATTGATTGACATTTACATTGACTCCAGGTTTTGGTGTTTTATTTACTAATTCAAACAATGCAGCAATAAACATTTGTGCAGTGAGAAAAAAAAAAAGAGAGAAGAAGAAGACTGGGAAATAGGGCACTATCTTCCTTAATGATTGCATTTCAAAGAGATGGCTCCCAGGTACCAGAGAAAGACATTCCTAAAGAGAAGAAAGCTGGAAAGAAGTTTATTTACCTTTTTAAAAGATTTATGTATTTCTAACAGGCAGATAAAGAATTTATAATTACAAGTTTTCTAAAGTAAATATTCACAGGGAGAATTAAGCCTCTTATTTTTAATTTGTATTTACCCTTATATAGGCAATCCTTGCCTTATAGTTGCATCGTCCCAGTCTCTGCCTCTGTCGTCACAAGGCACAGTCTCTATGTGTCTTTCTATCCAAATTTCCCTCTTCTTAATAGGATACCAGTCGTTGGACTAGAGTACATTGTAATCCAGTATAACCTCATCTTAATTTGATGACATCTGCAAAGAGCTTATTCCCATGTAAGGCCACATTCACAGGTAAGGAAGGGAAAGGTATCTTTTTGGGGGGATATCTTTTGGGGGGACACAATTCAATCCACAACAATTGTCTACTTACAAAATTGTGTGTAGGAGAAAAAATTCTAATTTGGCTAAGCCACCATTATTTGGGGTCCTTGTTACTCACACCCAAATAGTTCTGGGACCTGGCAGAATCTGATGACAAATTAAGAACTCCAGCATCCTTCACTAAACCAGGTAAGCTCCTCTCCCTTGGGGCGGAGGGAACACTCTGGAGAAAATGCCCCAGGCCATCTCTTGTGTCATTAGTCCTTTATTATCCCAACTCCCATCCCAGTTGTAACCCTGAGGTGTTGCCTTCATTTTATCTCCTAGTTGACACCTAAAATTGCTTTAAGAGGAAAAAACAAAACCTTTTAATCATTTAGTTAGAGTTAAAAGTCCTAACAGACATATATGCTAGTTGTGGTAACACTTTAAAGTGAATGGGTTCCTGTAAAAATGCAATCAAACTATCAATCAACAGATATAAATTACTGAACTTAAATCCTTGGCTCTTTTTTAGGGAAAAGCACGTGGTGAGAGCAGAAACATTTCATTTTTCAAAGATCATATCCAGAATACTATTAAAATAGAAGCAGTTTTTGAACAGATAAGATGGAAAATGCATTTAAAATCCTAAATATTTAAGTTTGTTAGAATTACTGGATCAACTAGTGAAATCCTGAACATGCCATAACAACAACACAAAAAGCCCCTTTGTTTCGGCCCTGTGATAATTCCAAACTGCCTGAGGCAGACAACTTCTCTGTTGCTGATATAAGGTTATAGAGCAAAATGCATGCCAAGACAGAGAAGTAAAGAACCCAAAACAAAAACAGAGGCAAAAGGTATGTACGAGTTGTCCAGAAGGGGACTATTTATGGCAAAAACCGAGAGAGACAGCATTTGAGCTAAGCTCTCTATTGCGTAAGGAAAATCTTTTCAAAGGCCCAAAGTTTCAGAGAAAAAGAATGTCAACAAAAAAAAAGAAAAAAGAAAAAGAATGTCAGAATTTTAGATTTGCACTGAGTTAAGCATCACCTGTGTAGGTCCCAGCAGGTCCCTGTCAAGTAATTGAGTTTGACAGTTCCTCCAGAAATCATAAATCCCAAATGCTCAGAAATGAGCATTGAGTCAGTGACTGGTCAACAACCAATAAGCCTTATCACACAGTACAGGGTTTCTGCAGAGATGGTAAAATTAGTTGCACCCCAGGTAATTTTAACTTATCTATACATTTTCCCACTGAAGCCTCCTGAGCTTTCAGGGTTCCCACAACACAAAGCCATTTTCTAGCCAACCACATCAAAAGTTTATCTCAATTTACATAATAGGCGAAGTATTAAGAAAATGGGTTAGAATTCTATATTTTAGCAAGCTAAATTCCATGTTAAATGTATTAAGTTTGTTACTTAAACAATAATATTCTTTCTTTTCTGTGTAGATCTGGACAGTCGTATTTGCATTTTGCTCAACAGGCAAGGGGCACGTGAGAGCTTCTCCAAAAGAGGAATTTCACATGAAGAGAATTTTAAAAAACTCTTTGTGGCCAAAGTAATGAGATTGTTACCAAGCAATGGGAATTTTAGAATTCTTTAACACTTTCATTTTACTTGATCTAAAATCTGCAAGTGTTTTATTTTAGTAACCCAGAGGGCTGCCATTTTGAAGTGCTATGCTAAAATCTCTGACTATAAAAGGATGGCAGATGGCACTTCAGTGGTTGGAGTGATAGAAAGCAGACAAATGCCTTGTTTACTTAGGATTGCAGTTGTTCCCAACATCCTAGAATCACTCAGGAAGACTGCTGGAAATACAGATTCCTGATTCTAACACTCAGAGTTTCTGATTCATAAGGTACAAAGTAAAGCCTCAGAATCTGCATTTTCATAAGCACCCCAAGTAATCTGCTGCAGGTGATCAACCCATCATACTTTAAGAAGCAGTGCCTTACCCGCAAAGCCAAAGCAAGACTAAGCAAAAAGAACAAATCTGAAGGCATCACATTACCCGACTTGGAGCTCTACTCCGAGGCTATACTTACCAAAAGAGCATGGTATAAAAAATAGGTATGTAGACCAATGGAACAGAATAGAGAACCCAGAAATAAAGCCAAATATTATAGCCAACTGACCTTTGACAAAGTAAACAAAAACATAAAGTGTGGAAAGGACACCATATTCAATAAATGGTGCTGGGATAATTGGAAGCCACATGTAAAAGAATGAAACTGGATCGTCATCATAAAAATTCTAGAAAATTAGAAAAACTCCTCTAGATATTGGCTTAGGCAAAGAGTTCATGACCAAGAACCCAAAAGCAAATGCAACAAGAACAAAGATAAATAGATGGGACTTAATTAAACTAAAAAGCTTCTGCATAGCAAAAGAAATAATCAGCAGAGTAAACAACCCACAGAGTGGGAGAAAATATTTTCATACTCTGCATCTGACAAAGGACAAATATCAAGAATCTACAAAGAACTCAAATAAATCAGCAAGAGAAAAACAAATAATCCTATCAAAAAGTGGGCTATGGACAAGAATAGATAATTCTCAAAAGAAGATATACAAGTGGCCAAGAAACATGAAAAAATGCTCAACTTCACTAATTATCAGGGAAATGCAAATCAAAACCACAATGTGATACCACCTCACTCTAGCAAGAATGGCCATAATCAAAAAATCAAAAAAATAATCGATATTGGCATGGATGTGGTGAAAAGAGAACACTTTTACACTACTGGTGGGAATGTAAACTAGTACAACCGCTATGGAAAACAGTATAGAGACTCCTTAAAGAACTAAAAATAGAACTGCCATTTGATCCAGCAATCCCACTACTGGGTATCTACCCAGAAGAAAAGAAGTCATTATATTAAAAAGACACTTGCACATGGATGTTTTTAGCAGCACAATTTGCAATTGCAAAAATGTTGAAACAGCCTAAATGTCCATCAACTAACAAGTGGATAAAAGAAAATGTTGTATATATATATATATATATATATATATATATACACACACATACATATACATACCATGGAATACTACTCAACCATAAAAAAGGAATGAAATAATGGCATTTGCAGCGACCTGGATGGAGCTGGAGACCATTACTCTAGATGAACTAACTCAGGAATGGAAAACCAAACATCATATGTCCCCACTTATAAGTGGAAGTTAAGCTATGAGGATACAAAGGCATAAGAATGATACAAAGGCATAAGAATGATACAATGGATTCTGGGGACTCAGAGGGAATGGTGGAAGAGAGGTGAGGGATAAAAGAGTATATACTGGGTACAGTGTACACAGCTTGGGTGATAGGTGTACTAAAATCTCAGAAATCATCACTAAAGAACTTTTCCATGTAACCAAAATCTGCCTGTTCCCCAAAAACTACTGAAATAATAATAATGATAAAATTAAATTAAACAGTGCTTTAAACTTTAAATTTGAAAGACTACAATTTATTTGTAATGTATAACCCTGACAGTATGTCCCACCACCCCTGGAGCCAGACTACCCTTAACTTCCTGCCACCATCATCTCTCCCCGCCCATATATACACATGCCGTGATTTCTAGTTTGCATGCCAAACCAAACTGATTCTCCCATGTATATAGGGTAATGGGCCATCAAGCAGTAGTAATTACCTGGTGATTTCTTTCCCCTAATACAATCATTGTAAAAACATCCTTGAAATCTAGTCTACTTATTGCAGGGATCTTGATTCAATAATTTAACCAAACAAAGAAGTACCTCTCTGTATAGTAGTTCAAGCAGCAGTGTAATCCACAGAAACCCTTTAGTGACCAAGTACATTAGCACCTAAGTCCCATGAGCACTGAGGCCCACATACTCTCTTTTAAAACCTTGAGCCCTGACCACAAACTTTAACTATAAATCAATAGTGGAATTATTGTAGGTTTTTTATCTAAAAGGTACCTCAATGATCTGGTAACTGCAGGAGTTAGAATTGCATTCCCAAACTGCCTTTGTGGTACAAAAACGTAAGGTAGAGATATCGTAGGAAGCTGATGGGAGAAGTTTCCTGGCCAACTTGTTTTAAAACAAAAATTTACTTACCCAATTAGTTACACTGAAAGAGATTGACAGCAAAATCAAAAATACTACCAACCAAACTAATCCTGGTCCAAATTCCCAATGTTCATGAAATAAACACTTTTGGCAGCAGAACATGAGAAAAAATAAAACATACCAGAATTCCACAAAGAAATAAGGTGTACTCAGAGGATTAAATTTATGAATAACCCTCAGCATCAAAATAAACCATCCCAACTAAGTGTTCAAGCTCTTAATTCAATTGAAAAGGATGAAAAAATTGGGTCCCCATGCATTTCTGTTGAGTAAAGTAAATAAGATCATTTTAATCGTCTAATATGGGAGTAGCAAAGTAATAGAATAGCCAGAAATTTAATCTTTCAATCTGTGTATTTTACATTGCATTAATCATTGTCAAACACATTAGTTTGACAATGCTGAATATGTTCCTAAAAACACAAAGACATTGCTATAAATGTAAAATAAGAATAAGGAATACAAAATAATAAAATAAATAACTTTTGCATTTTACACTTCTACAGCTTGCACAAAGTGTATATGAAGGCATGGGAAACAAATGCTATCATCTAAAAAACAAAGTGTGTTTTACCAGACAGGATGGACCAAATGACCTTTATTCATGCTATTAAAATGTCTTTTGGCCTTTAGTTTATGGAATATCATTATTGAAAATTATGTTTATCTAAAGCACCTCTAAAATATGAATAATCATTTCAACAGAAAAAGCTACTAACATTCTATTGGAATGCCTCATGCTGTTTCGATTACTACAAATCTTTAAGTAGATGAAAAGAAATCATTAAGAGAGACTATAGTTAAAATAGTGAAAGCACTATAGAATATATTTTTATTACAAAAAGAGCAGGTACCATTCTAATCACATGGAATAGTCAAACAGGCAAAGGCCTTTGGGCACCTTTCAGTCACAGTCTTCTTCCTGGCCCACAATACTTTAAATATAAACCTAGATTTACCCAGCTTGGAGACCTCACCTTGGTCATATCTAAAGGTATGCTTGTAACTCAAAGCCTTTATGAGAAAACGAAAGGATTGCTTGAGTAGAACAAAACCGACACCAGTAAATGCATTGTGAACACTTTCCAAACATTTGATATTTAAGCAAATACTACAAAAAATAACAAAAGAAATAATTATACATGGTTATTAAAGTCTGTTGTTACTACCAATCCTCAGAACTGGAATATCAGTGAGATCCCCAGAATATAATACAGTAAGTAAAATTTCTCCTGGGCCATTTCAGACTCTCTTTTCACATCATCCATGCCATTTCCATCCCCAAAGGAAATACATTTGCCAAATAGAATGAGTCAAATGTCAAAAACTGGAAAAGGAGCCAAAGAAATTGCAAGCTAGAGGAACTCAGCCAAGGAGATGCAGAATATCAATAGGAAGTCAAGTTTAATGGAAGCCAATAGTCAGAGAAAGTAAGGTTGAGGGTAAGGACAGGTTGGTGGCACCTCTGTACATGCCAACTGTCAGATTTGTATGAAGGAGTCAGCAGGTTGTACTGGAATACAACTGCAATATCACTGCAACATCTGCCTCCCAGGTTTAAGTGATTCTCCAGCCTCAGCCTCTCAAGTAGTTGGGACTACAAGCGTGTGCCACCACGCCTGGCTAAAATGATGAAAGCAATAAACACATGGACAGGGAAATGGAAGATCATAAGCTTAAGGATTGACTCCTTGTTCCATTGAAGCAAGAGCAAGAATTGCCCTCTCAACCACAAAGAGTTAAGGGATGCAGGTATGACACAGAAAATATCTAACCTGGCCAGGCGCAGTGGCTTATGCTTGTAATCCCAGTACTTTGGGAGGCCAAGGTGGGCAGATCACTTGAGGTCAGGAGTTGAAGACCAGCCTGGCCAACATGGTGAAACCCTATCTCTACTAAAAATATAAAAATTAGCCAGGCATGGTGGTGCATGCCAGTAGTCCCAATTACTTGGGAGGCTGAGGCTGGAGAATCACTTAAACATGGGAGACAGAGGTTGCAGTGAGCCAAGATCACGCCACTGCACTCCAGCCTAGGCGACAGAGCGAGACTCCATCTCAAAAAACAACAACAAACAAAAAAAAGACCTAACCTGGCTGTATTCCCAATTGCTGCCTTATATTTCCCTACCTTGTTGGCCAGGGTTTAATGCCAAAAAATAATTCATAAAACATATGAATTTTGGATGTGTTGGCCTAGTTTACAGTGTTTTTTAATTATAAACTTAGGCACAGTAATCAATAATGGTAACAATCTCAAATACCTGAGCCAGAATCACAAGCCTCTTCTATAAGAAATTCTCATAATTTCTGCATATTTGCAGCTTTACTTACCTTTTTTTAATCCTTTCATTGGTAGAAAACAAGGAATGTCATTTGCTTTATTTCATCTGAGAAATAAATAAGTTGGAAGAACGTAAACTTACCTATCACCTCTTGATTACTTATTCATTCAACAAAGATTTATTGGGCACTGATATGTCTCAGTCATTTTGCTATACACTAGAAATTCCAAACACAAATAAGCCATAATCATATGCTTTGCTGGCCTATAGGGGAATAGCTGTCTTTATCTTTTGGGCAACAGGTAAGGATGTATGGCATCTTGGTTTTCATTATCCTGAAGGAATTCAGTGTTCAGATAGGCCCTACATCCTCAGTTTTACCTAACCTCCTCTAATTTCAGAAATTTTATTTCCTTCCTCCTTCCCCCATTCCCTCCCTTGGCCACTGCCCGGCATCCTGTCCTTATTTAGCGATTCCCCAGCCCTGAGGTGTCAAATTTCGGTGGTCTTCCCTCTCATCTCTATCTCTCGTCCACCTTGCTCTCTCATTCCCTTTTTCCTGCTGAGGTTATTCTTCATCCTTGATATGTCCTCCAGTATGGTTTACTCCTCGACTTTATATTTTTTTCTTCCTTATTTACTATGATCATCATTTAAAACATACCTTGACTAAAACCCAAACTCCCTTGCCACTTGCCCCTCTATTTGCTTTTTTAGAAATACACCTCTGAACCAATCCAGCTGTTCTTCTTTGCTCCATATCCAGCTTATTAAGTGCCATTGAACAAAAAGATTTTACAAATGAAGTATAAGGTGAGGGAATTTGAACTCCTACATATTTATGACCTAGAACTCCATTATATTTTTAATGCTGGTAAACAGTTTTCTGTGTCCTTGAATGGCTTCTCTTCATATTCCATCTTGAGGCTCTTTCATATCTTCATAAGTCTCTTCAAGTATTTAGTCCTACTACTTCTCCCTGCCCTTCCTAATGGTCATTATCTACTTCACAAAGAAAATAAAGGTCATTGGCACAAGCTTCTGTCAATAAGTTTTCTAACTCTTAGTTGATGCCTATGCCCAAGCAAGAGCAGATTGGAGAAATGTTCTTGTCCTTGGCCTTGCTCTGCCTGGTCAATGTTTGGAATCAGAAAGTTCAAATTCCTCTCTCTACATCTATCCATGCATTTTTCTCTCTCATCTCCATGCACCACTGTCTTTTCTTCAGTCTGCAGCGAGTCTCTCTGCTCTATTTTGTATCCCAACCCCTTTATTGTCTTAGGGACTCTATCACATCAAGACAATCTTTTACTTCTCCCTTCCTACTGCCTTCTTTTCTCAGCATATTCCCATGAGCAAAGCGATTCCACATTTAAGACCCTCCCCTTAACCCTAAATCTCCCTCTAACTATGGCCTATCTGATTGTTTCTTTTTTTAGAAAAGTTTTTTTTTTTTAAGAGTAGCCTGGACCCCAGTACTTCCAGGACTGAGGTTCAAGAGAAGCACAGTCTGCTGCCCCTGGAGTTTAACACCAGAGGCAAAAGCATGAAGGAGGTGCAGGATGCCACTTTTAGGACTGAGATTCTAGTGAGGCACCATTTAAGAGCCTAACCCAAAAGAATGTGAACCGTTCTGGAGCCCAGCGATTCTGGGGCTAAGTTGCAAAAGAAGAGCTGGCTGCTGACCAGGGATCTTAGGTGCAACAAATTGCACCTGGGGCTGAAGAGCAAGTGGTACACACATTCTGCAGTCACCAGTCTAGAATGCCATTAGTGAAGGCAGTGACTTCCCACCACAGTGGCAGGGCAGCAGCATGAGGGATTGTCCCACCCCTGCCTACCATGCCCACAATGGCCAGTGTCTATACACACCATGAGGGGATTTGAGAACAATCCAGCCCAGCCCACTTTGCCCCTTGTCCCCATGCTGAAGCACACGGTCTGGGAGCCACAGGATTGTCCAGCCCAGTTCACCAGCATCACCACCTGATCACTCCTCCCAAGGGACTGAGGTTAGCCTACCTAGCCAGCCACTACCACCATATCTGACACCTAGCTGGTGCCACCTGCTGGCATGGAGACTGGGCTACCATGCCCATCACAGTCATTGCCAACACCAGCACACACTGCTCAGGACCCAGAGGGTCATCCTGCCACTGCCATTACCCATGTGACACTGGCTGCCCAGGGGCCTGAGAACTCACCCACCTGCCCAGCTCATGGCTGGCAACATTGGCATCTGAGTAAGCCAACAACACGCCCAAGATTTGGCCTGCCTAGACCCACTAACACCCATGCCAGCATATGTCACCCTGGGACCAAAGGATAGGCATGCTAAGCCCACCACTACACCTACTGAGGCCCAAAGACTGGCCTACTTGGCATCCCAGTCTCCAGCAGAACATCACCACAGCCTCAACTAACAACCACACCCTAAGCCACAAAGGAAATCATAGATACCACTGATGCTCTTCACAGACAAAAAAAAATCAGAGACTACACTACTTCACACACCAAGAATCAAAGCCAAAGTGCTCTACCCAGCCAACACCCTGGATTCATCTTCAGGAAAAAGTAATCACCTATGAAAGCAAATTCAAAAAAGTAGAAGACATGGTGGATACACTAGATGCACAGATATCAACATAAGAACACAGGAAATGTGAAAAAAGAAAAAAAGAATACAATACCTCCAAAGGAACCAAATAATTCTCTGGCAATAGATCCCAATCAAACAGAAATTAACAAAATCCTGGAAAAAAAAAGAATTCAAATCATTGATTCTAAAGAAGCTCAGGGAGATAGCAGAGAATTTCAAAAAAATGAATAAATCAGAAAAACAATTCACGATATGAAGGAGAAATTTACCAGAGAGATAGATATCACAGGAAAGAACCAAACAGAAATACTGAAACTGAAGAATTCACTAAATAAACTATAAACACATTCAATCAGTTCCAAAACAGACTAGATAGCAGAAGATAGTAGAAGATAGCAGAAGAATCTCAGAACTTGAAGTTAGGTCTTTTGAAATAACACAGTAAGACAAAAATAAAGACAAAAGCACTTTGAAAGAGTGAACAAAGCCTTCATGTTATATGGGACACCCTAAGGCAACCAAATTTATGAATTATTGGTATCTGAGAAGGCGAAGATAAAATGAAAAGGTTCAAGAACCTATTTAATGAAAACTTACCACATCTAGCAAAGAATTAGACATCTGGGTACAGGAGGCCCAGCGATCCTCAAGAAGATATAATGTAAAAAAGTCTCCACTGTATGTTATAGTCAAAATATCTAAAATCAATGACAAAGAGAGAATTCTAAAAGAAAAAAAGCATCTAGTCACCTATAAAGGAATCCCTATCAGACTAACAGCAGACTTCTCAGCAGAAATCTTACAGATCAGAAGAGAAAGAGATAGCATATTCAAAGTGCTGAAAGAAAAAACACTGCCAGCCAAGGATACAGTATCCAGCAAAATTATCTTTCCTGAATGTAGGAGAAAAAAAAAATGTCTTCCCCAGACAAGCAAAAGCTGAGAGAATTCATCACCACTAGACTAGCCCTACATGAAGTGCTCAAGGGAGCCCTGGAAGCAAAAGTACAACATTTACCATTATGAAAACACACAAAAGTATAAAACTCAATAGTAAAGCAGACACACAAGTGAGAAAGAGAAAGAATTCAAATGGTACCACTACGGATAACAGCCAAACTACTCTTATTGTTGAAAAACAATAAGAGAAAAAGAAAGGAACAAAGAATATATTTTTAAAAACAAAAAAAATTAACAATATGAGAAAAACAAAACCTTGCAGATCAATAATAACCTTGAATGTGAATGAGTTAAATTATCCACTTAGAAGTATAGACTAGCTGAATGGATTTTTAAAAAGAAAAAACATGATGCAATTATCAGCTGCCTCTAAGAAACACACTTTACCTTTTAGGACATTTATACACTGAAAGGAAAGGAATGGAAAAAGTTCCCATGCAAATGGAAAACAAAAGCTAGTGGGAATAGCTATATTCATATCAGATAAAACAGACAAAATGAAAGCAAAAAAAGACAAAGAAAATTATTATATCATACATATGATATATGTGATATATTATATCATGATACAGGGATAGAGAAAATAACAAAGATTTTATGGCTAAGCACAGGTAACAAAAAAAGGCAAATGGGACTATATTAAACTAAAAAGCTTCTGAACAGCAAAGGAAATAATCAACAGAATGAAAAGACAACCTGTTGAATGGTGGAACATATTTGCAAACTATTTATCCAACAAGGGACTAATACCCTGAATATAGAAGGAACTCAAACAACTCCATGGTAAACAATAATAATAATTACCTCATCAAAGAGTGAGGAAATGACGTGAACAGACAATTTTCAGAAGAAGATGTAAGAATAGTCAACAGGTGTATTAAAAAGGTCTCAACATCACTAATCATCAGAGAAATTCAAATCAAAACTACAATGAGATATCATGTTGCCTCAATTAAAATGCCTGTTACGAAAAAGACTAAAAAATAACAAATGCTGGTGAGGATGCATAAAAAAGGGAATGCTTATACACTATTGGTGGGAATGTAAATTAGTATAGCCAGTATGGAAAATAGTGCATAGATTTCTCATAGAACTAAAACTAGAGCTACCATATAATCCTGGAATCCCACTATTGGATATTTATCCAAAAGAAAAGAAATCAGCATATCAAAGGGATACCTGCACTCCCATGTTTATTGCAGCACTATTCACAACAGCAAAGATACTAATCAACCTAAGTGTCAATCAATAGATTAATGGATAAAGAAAATGTAGTATGTATACACAATGGAATACTATTTTGCCATGAAAAAGAATGAAATCATATCATTTGCAGTAACATGAATAAAACTGGGTGTCATTCTGTTAAGTGAAATAACGCAGGCACAGAAAGACAAATAGTGCATGTTCTCACTCATATGTGTGGAAGCTAAAAAGCTCGATCTCATGGAGAAAGAGAGTATAGTACCAGAGGCTGGGAAGGGTGTGTAGGTAGGCAGGGGCATGAAGAGATGTTGGCTAATGAATACAAAGGTACATTTAGATAAAAGATATAAGATCTAATGTTTCACAGTAGAGTAGAGCGACTATTTAAAAAGTTGTTCTCATAGAGGCAGACAACAGAAAGACACTAGAGACTAGGAAAGGCATGGAGGACAGAGGGTGGGAGGATGAAGAGATGTTGGTCAATGAGTGCAAACATACATTTAGATAGAAGGTACAAGTACTAATGTTCGACAACAAAGTAGGGTGACTATAGTTAACAACAATGTATTGCATATTTCAAAGTAGGTAGAGGAGAGGACTTGAGTTGTTCCCAACACAGAAATAATAAATACTCAAGGTGACAGATACCCTAAATACCTGGACTTGATCATTACCTGTTCTATGCATGTAACAATATATCACATATACCCCATAAATATGTAAAATATCATGTATCAATTTTAAAATTAAATAAAAATAAGTAAATAAATGAAAAATAAGTCATATTTAAATATACTTGACATTTTAGTACCCACCAGGTCTCTACAGATGGATATTAAATAGTTATGATGTTAAAAGAAAATAAAACAAAAAAGAGAGAAAATCAAGATCGCTGCATATAAAGCAGAAAAGTTCTAATTTTAAGAGAATTTATAGATGGGAGTTTATTCAGTTGAAAGTCCCATAATATGAAAATTCCTAAGGTAGAAACCAAGTCAAAATATTACTCATGTGTTAGTCTATTTTTAAGTTTTTTTGTGGAGGTTAAGTAAATCTACAGTGGGAAAAGAACATTTTCCTAAATGAAGTCTCTTACTCTGTATGTAATACCCCAAGAGAATACTGTAAGTGCTAGTGCCTGAAAGTTTTTTAATGAACTAAGATTATCACTGGCAAATGCATTGTGGGAACAGCTCGGGCAGTAGGAGGCAGAAAGAAACCAGATGATCTAATGGTTGGTCTTTTTCTTGTCCAAAAATGATGAGTCTGTGAAGTGGGTAAATCATTATTTAAATGAGCTTTTAAAAATAAGCAAATATGAGAAAAATGAAAATAGCTGTTATGATATTAGAATGAAGCTAAATTTGAAATGTACACAGGGGAGGATTATACTCCAATGAAAGGCAAGAGGCTAGAAGTGTGTGTGTGTTTGTGTGTGTGTGTGTGTGTGTTGTTTGGGAAAGACAATATTGAACTATCCAAAAGTAGTTCTGGTTTGTATGCCGTCCAAAAATGTTTCAGCTGGGATGGAGTTAGCAGGGATGAAAGGTTTGGGAAAGAGCAAACCATGAACATTGTAGGAAACAAACAAAAAGTACTGGAGATATTTCCATTGTCAAGAAATGCCTCCAATAAGTGGACTTAAGAGAAAGTGAAAGTTTTAAAGCATGTTGTGCAAAGAAATACAATATAATAAAAGTAAGCCTTTTTGTATTTAACCTAGTCCATATGAGTATTCATGATTGAACTATTGTAAAGATAACATTCTAGCAGTAGAAGCAGCTTTAAGACTGAATAGACGGCTCAGTGGATTCTGCAGCACTTGCCATCTTCAAAATGACCCTATGATCAGGTTTTTTGTTTTGTTTTTCCACTACTTACTTCTTTCTTAGAAGCTTTATTCAAGCATGTGTATCAACATGACTCATCAGGCATAATTCATCTTGAAAGTGTATTCTATCAGGTATTTATTACAGGACTCTATATCAGCTTCAGCTCTCACCACCCCTCCTACCATGCACTCAGAAACTAGCTCTTTTTACTAGCTGTTCCAGCTTGTCCTCCCAGGTCTAAGGAAATAGTCATCCCTTGCTTGAAGATCATGTAATGTCTCATCTGGGACAGATGTCTTTTAAGGACTATGACTTCTCACCAAGTTTCACCCCATCTACTATTTGTTGCCATTAGACCCAATACTAGGGTCCCATCTCATCATGTTCCCCAGGGGAAGGACAAAGTTCCAACTAAGAAGAGATACCTTATATACCAAAATAATTAAGAGATTTTACTCATGTATGTAAATATATACCTGAGACCAAAGAGAACAGATTACAACCCTGGATCTGCTTACATTTAGTGACATGGGTAGACTTCCAGAGATTTAGGGTTTAATGTTGCAGTATATGCAACTGGAATTAGTTCCTACAGTTTACTTCATTTTTGGCTAAAACTTTGACTTAACTTTGGCCTACATTTAATGAAGTTGAGGTGTCAGAACCTCCTTGACATAATGCAGAGCAAGGAAACCAAAGGTTAAGGGAGATAGGAATGGTAAAGTGGATTTATAATATGTGACTTGCATTCACACTCACTCCTGCTACCTCCCTTGAGAGTTCCCAGAAGACACTCCCCTTACCAAGGCATGAAGAAAGACATTAGTGAGAAGGGTATTAACATTCTTGAAAATCTCTGTTGTTGCTTTCTGTGTAGGCCATGTATCATGGTAGAAGATGACACCATTGAGATGACTGCCAGATTTCAGCGGAGATGATGAGATCCTGGTGACCTCATCACCAGATGACAAAGCCCAGGTGACAGTGCTTAGCTGTCAGAGACAATGTGGATGAATTCACCATAAAGGGCAGCAGGGCCTTGTGGCAATCAGAGTTACTCAACCTATAGGAATCCTTGGCATGGCTAAGTCACAGTGTCCCTGGGAATGAAAGAGATGGAGAGCCTACTAAAATGTTTCTATCTTAGAAACGCCAATACCTCAGAAAAATCTCCCAGCTTGGTGACCAGAAACCTGACTTGAGTTATTACAGTGGGGGGTCATGGCTCTCATTCTGTTTTCAGTCCTAAACAAATTTATAAACCTGGTGCCTCTTGAGTGAAGGGGAGGCTAGGTCCCCTTGAGGAAGAATCCTTCAGCATTGTCACAAATATAGACTATACATTTTCCTCCGAATTCTCCCCAGAAGAATCTGTGCCATTTACTAGAGTGACTGCACACTTAAGGAAAAAAAATACCTGAGACTTTTCAGGAATTACTAGACACTGGAAGATCTCACTGAACAGTAGAGATGGAAGAAACTTACCAATATTATCTTCAGTCATCTCATTTTACAGATAAATTAAATCAGATAAAGAATAAATTAATTACAGATAAAGAATAAATTATTTATCCCTGGTCGGTAAGTAGCATAGACAGAACTAGAATCCAGTGCTCATTTCTTCCACTCTAGATCTCTCTCACAGCTGCTAAAATGAATGTAGTAAGCTTTTGCTTTAAGGGATTTTGCACTTTAACAATGATCAAACAGCTGACTCATCTGTTATAGCTTGCAGCTTTTAATTTATGGATTTAGCTTTTCATTTCCTTTAGATAAAAACTGTGACAAAATTAGATATATATCTTTTAAAATATTCTGAATAAAAAAAATTAAACACCAAAAGAGCTCAGTGCCAATCTTTTCATACAATCCCCACCCTGTGCTCATTACTTGCAATTCCTCAAAACAAAATAGCTGAATGGGCTTGGATTGAAAATAAGAAAATGTATTAAGATAAAGACTTAAAAATGATTAATTGATGGACAAAAATATGACTAAACCAAATATATAAACTAGATACCTCTCTTCCTTTCCTTCTCCTCGTATAAACTAATCTGCTATGCTAGAGGAATTGCCATACTCACCACCCATATAAATTAAGTTGTTGAACTACCTAATCTCTACAGGCTTATTTCACATTCACCTTTTGCTCTCAGAAATATTCAGTTTACCATATATATAAACTCTGAAAGACTATGGGAGATTAAAGCCAAAAGAGACCTGAGCCTATGGGAAATTAAAGCCAAAGGAGACCTGTTTCTTGCCCTCAACATTTTTATCTACAGTCTCACGGAAAAGACAATCAAGGTACCACAAGGACACAGAATTTTTAACTGAATGTTGAGAAAGAGATCTTTTTAAAAAATGGCAGGTGAGATGAATAGGGAGTATTTCAAATACCAGATATAGGAGAGGATTTTCAGGTTAGATTTCCATTCTGTGACTCCTAAAACCTTGGTTATGCTTATGCCAATGGAAGACTAATTATGCATTTAAAAATGTACATGTTAAAAGATCATAAAAGTGAAGATATTGGGCAAGGTTCATTTTAATGGAGAAATTAGCCATGAATCAGAAAGCCGAATTATTTTTATCAAGCACTTAACTCAGGTTTGAAAACAAAATACTATGGTACAATACCAATTATTTTCATTTCATTTCCCTCTTGTAAATGCTTTGGAGGAAAGAGTTTTCCTGAAATTATAGAAAACCTTCTCAGATATGAGATCAAGGTCACCATGGCTGAATTTGATTTTGGTACATCTGAGGTTAAAATTCATAGCATTTTTTAAGTAATCATAAAAAATACAAGCAAGATTAGTGGAAGAATAGCAAAAATAACACATCACTGTTTGGGCATCACTTCAATCACCCGATGGTAGCTGCTGCCCCAGAGATAGAAGAAAATGGGGAACCAAGAACAATATTTTAAAAGCCACTGAATAAACTCAACTTTAGGCAACCAAACAGAACTTTAATCACATTAATTACCTCTCTTATTTCAGACAAATATTTAAGATGAGCTGATGTGTAATAAAACAGCTTTGAAGTCAAACTGCTTGGGTTTGAATCCCAGACCCAGTGCTACTGCCTGTGTAAACATGGCCACATCATTTAACCTCTCCAAGTTAAATATCCAATGAATGTTGACCATTATTAATAATTAATTACCCAGCCCATTTGAAGCAGCACATTAGAAGCAGCACATTTGAAATGAGACCTTTGAGCAGCAGTGGGCATCAACAACATACTATAAGACAGAAAGAGTGAAAACTAGAAGAACTATAAAATTAGAAGCAAGAAGTCAATAAGCAGGGCAGTCTCAGGATGTTTAGCACTGCGACCAACAGACGATGATACTTTTGTAGTCCCTGATGGCAGGAATAAGCTTAATAAGAAATGTACAGAACATTTTTTAAGAAAATAACAATACATTACCAAAACATAGTTTTTAAAAACATTCTAAAAATTAACAGATATTCTATGTTTCTGAATGAGAAGATTCAATATTTTAAAGATATTAGTGTGTCCTAAATTAACATATATGTTATGCAACTACAACTGAAAGTCTAAACAAGATTATTATTTTATTTTGTAAAGGGATTCTACATATGAAAATAATGAATACATTTTAGAAAAAGAGAGAAGGAAGTAGAAGGACTCATGCTTCTGAATACCATAACATTTTAAAAGAATGTACTGATTTAAATAGTTTAGAAAGGGGGCAAGAGTAAAACAAAACATAAAGCCCCAAAAAAGACCCTAATATTATAAAAATTTAGGATTTTATAAGAAAACAGAATACATGGGGAAAGGAAAGATTATTTAACAAATAGTTCTGGGACAATTGGCCATATATTTGGAGTTAGGGGTAAGTTGAATTAAACTAAATTTCTACCTCAGTATACTAAAATATATTAAAATTAAATATAAAAATTAAATCCCTACTGTATTAGTTTGCTATGGCTACCCTTACAAAGTACTGCATGCTGAGTAACTTAAACAACAGAAATTTATTTTCTCAGAGTTTTGGGGGCTAGAAGTCCAAGATCAAGGTGTCAGCAGCGTTGGTTTCTTCTGAGGCCCCTACCCTTGGCTTGTAAATGGCCATCTTCTCCCTGTCTTCACATAGTCTTCCCTCTGTGCATGTCTGTGTCCTAATTTCCTCTCCTTATAAGGACATCAGTCATTTAGAATTAGGACCCACTCTAATGACCTCATTTTAATGTAATTACTTCTTTAAAGACCCTATCTCCGAATACAGTCACATTCTGAGAGACTTGGGTTTAGGACTTAAATATATGAGTGGGGGGTGGGGAATTATTCAGCCCATAACCCTTCCTATTCCTCTTCATTTTTTTTTCCTTTTTTTCACTTCCCTTGCTGTTTAATAGTTCACTTCTAAAGCCGTTGGCTGTGGCAGAATAAGATTAGGCGTCCACATCAAAAACAGAGGAAATGCAGTAATCCAAATTTGGGGGTCAGAGCCTAAGAAGAATGAAAAGCACATCCACGTTGGGGCAAGGGTGCAATTCCTGGCACAGGGTCTTAGAGTTTGAGCAGGGTGAGTATATTTACTTTGCGAGATGTCAATCAAGCCAAGAATAGAGTGAGGAAGTGTGTGCCCATGGCCACAGGGTATTAGAGCCCAAATGAAGTGAGGAGGTTATTCCCACGAAGGGGCACCCTGACATGGAATGCTGAGTCCACTGGACTGATGAGAAGCAGTAGCAATGAAAGGTTTAGCAACAAATAATACTAGAGAAGACAGTTACAAAAATGGAAAAAGAGAAAACTAGAATTAACTCCCTAAGATTTGAATGATATAGAGAGATGTAAATATATATAATATATTCCCTAGCTCTATCCACTGAAAGGGCCTGGGAACAATGGCATCCCAATAACAACGAGCACACCAGGTACCCATGTTTTGACTTCGAAAGACCATTTCTGCTAAGAGGAACCAGAGAACCATTCTTTTTGGAGAAATGGTTCATTTCAACGCTGAGGCAGGATAAGCACAAAATGAGTGTGAAACAAACATCTCATTGTGTCAAAAAATAAGAAGGTGGTCAAATAAAGAAGGGGAAATGCCAAAAGGACACATGAATAAACTCTCACTAGCTAAATAAGGAGACATTTGAGCATCAAAATAATTGATAGTAATCATCATAATGCATAAGATAAAATAGAAAATTCTGAGTCCATGTCAATATAAATAAATAAGTGAATGAATTAAAACTTTGTTTGATAAGAAATGGATTCAAAATACCTCCACACAAAATATGTATCACTTACAAAGGGGAAAACAATAACTTTAACACAGAGAAGTCTGGCAGGCACCATCTTAATCAGGTGATCAAAAATTTAAATCATTAGTGAAACAAATTGAAATCACATGCTACCTGGTAGGATACAATGAGAAGGATTCAGTGTTGCCTCTGTGATAGTCCTGACAAAAGAAAATGTTTAGCTTCAATCTTGTCATAAGGAAATATAAGATAAAACCAAACTGAGAGACATGCTACCAAAAAACTGGCCTGGAATCTTCAAAAATATCAAGACACAAAAATTGTTAAAAGGCTAAGGAACTGCTCAAGACTGAAGGAACTTAAAAAATACATAACAACTAAGTGTGGTTCTAAATTAGATTCACCTAATAGGAAGAATATTATTGTGATAGTTATCAAAATTTGAGTGAGATTGAAGGATTACATGGGATAAATGTATTAATGTTAATTTCCCAATGTTGATGTTTACATTGTGGTTATGTAGGGGAATGTCCTGGGATTTAGATGAGTTTAACTAATGCACATTAAATAGTTTAGGGATGATAAGGCATGAGATCATCAAGTTACTCTCAAATAGTTCAGGGAATAAGTATTCTCTCTCCTGTTCTTACAACTTTTCTCAGGCTTGTGATTTTAGAAAAAAATTGCTAAAGCTTTAAAATAATTAGATTGAATGAAGAACTTTCTAAGCAAAACAGCAAAGAAAAATATCATAGAGAAAAAAACTGATATATTGTTTCAAATTTTATATAGCCAAGAACAAACAAAATTCAATGGAAATAGCAAACTGAACAAAAGCATTTGCAACATTTGCGACCAAAGCCGAATTTTGTTCAGAGAAGCAGGGTATCCAGCTGTAGATGCTGTATTGGGCTACCCAGATGCTCTCTTTAGAACTGAGGCATTCATTCCTCCAGCTTCCAGGAGTGTTGGCAGTTGCCATTCTCAGCTGAGCCATTCCTAAGAGATTGCCCCCAGCCAAAGAGAGCCACCTTGCCCAAGTTTGCACTCCTGCCCAGCAGCAGTCTTCATCCTCGACTGGTCAATATAGAAAATAAAGATCCAATGCTCCTCTACTTTAAGTGACCAAACTCTAAAAGTCTACACCATCATCAAAATGGTAGCAGGGATTGGGGGTGATCTTGTTGCAACTACATCTCAATTCAACTCTTTCCTCTGCCCAGTACAATTTCCTTTTACTTTCCCAAAGGTAAGTTTCCTGAGGGTTTGACACAGTTAATTTCCTGCATACAAATACTCATCTCAAAGTCTGTCCCCCTAGAAACTCAATCTGAGACAACAGGCAAAATGTCCCCAGCCAAAGAAGGGTTGGTGCATTTACACCACCTGATCAATGAGTTTCTGGATGGAGCTTCTAGGAAACAGCTTTAAAAATGGAAAGACTCAGTTAGTACATTCCTATTCTCTTTATCTTCCTCCTTTCTTCCTACCTAGAATATGGATATAATATACAGAAATAGAGCAGCCATCTTGGATCCACAAGAATAAAAGCCAACCCAAATGTCCAACAATGATAGACTGGATTAAGAAAATGTGGCACATATACACCATGGAATACTATGCAGCCATAAAAAATGATGAGTTCACGTCCTTTGTAGGGACATGGATGAAATTGGAAATCATCATTCTCAGTAAACTATCGCAAGAACAAAAAACCAAACACCGCATATTCTCACTCATAGGTGGGAATTGAACAATGAGAACACATGGACACAGGAAGGGGAACATCACACTCTGGGGACTGTTGTGGGGTGGGGGGAGGGGGGAGGGATAGCATTGGGAGATATACCTAATGCTAGATGACGAGTTGGTGGGTGCAGCGCACCAGCATGGCACATGTATACATATGTAACTTACCTGCACATTGCGCACATGTACCATAAAACCTAAAGTATAATAATAATAATAATAAAAGAAAAAAAAAAAAAAAGCCGCCACTAAGGATGGTGGGGCAAAAAGCTAGAAGGAACCTGGGATTCCTATACAGCCCTTGACAGCTTCCCTGCCAATTTGGTATTAGGGAGCTATAAATCAAATCCCAGACATATCAGCCATTAACCAGTTAGGTCTTCTGTTACTTAGAGATGAATGCATTTCTAACCAATACATGAATCCACAACAATCTGCCATGGGCTCATGTGATTACATTCTGTCTTCCTCTCCAGTTTCACAGTCAAGGTCTGAGTTTAGGACTTTTTCATGGACAAAAATCTAATGACTCTTCTAAATCACTTTTAGACATCAGCAGTTATGCATAGCACATTGAATGATTTGCTGTTTATCACACAAGATCATGATCTTGACTTTTCACCATCTTTAAAACTGACAATGGAATCTCAAGGTACATGGAAGATATTAACTCCATTTCTTGTTTATTTTTTTTCCTAGTTGACCTCCACATCAAATGAAGTTAAACAGTCTCTCCTGAAAGTCAGGCAAGTTTTGACAGAAATGTGTTCATTATATGTACAATAATCTCTTAATTATACAAAAAAAGAGCAAGCTCTCTCAGCTTTGAAAATTGTATGATATACTCTAAGACTTTACTTCTCATTGCATCATTTATAGAATGGCATGCATTCTGTGACAGAAACAAACTTTTGTTTTACTGCTATTAATACATGATCATATCATCTTTTTGAATATGCTTTGTGTTACAATTAGTGATCCACATTTAAAACTCAATCACTTGTGAAGATAATAATGACATAATTATACTGAAGTGGTGATTATATGAACTGATGATATCTGTGGGTAGCATGGTTTTTGCATGTACAATGACACTGACAACTTTCCTAGGCCTGGCGGTCAAGTTTTTCCACACTGCCTTCCAATTACAGATATATTAAGAAGAAGGAAATGCCCATCTTAGAAATATGGAAACTTGGTATCAATACAAATTTTTTAGCCTAAAGATGATCATATTTCAGCATCATTCTGCAACTTCCTTTCTCTCAACAAAATACATGGAATACTATGCAGCCATAAAAAATGATGAGTTCATGTCCTTTGTAGGGACATGGATGAAGCTGGAAACCATCATTCTCAGCAAACTATCACAAGGACAAAAAACCAAACACCGCATGTTCTCACTCACAGGTGGGAACTGAACAATGAGAACACATGGACACAGGAAGGGGAACATCACACACCGGGGCCTGTTGTGGGGTGGGGGGAGGGGGGAGGGATAGCATTAGGAGGTACACCTAATGTTAAATGACAAGTTAATGGGTGCAGCACACCAACATGGCACATGTATACATATGTAACAAACCTGCACGTTGTGCACATGTACCCTAAAACTTAAAAATATAATAAAAAAATAGACATTTTTATCATTATGCATAGATCTACACATTCTAAAAGGGCATTTTATAATATGAATATATCATATTTACTTAATAATTTACCAATTTAAGAACATATTAATTCTTGTTTTCTCTAGTTCTATTTGTTGAAAGGGCCTGGGAGCAGTGGCATCCCAATAGCAATTTTATTGTTTGTCTCATTTATAAATATTGCTAAAATGACCATCCTTGTACAAATACTGTAGAATAAGTTTCTAGAACTGAAATTACTGATTTCAAGGGCATGTATGTTTTTAACATAAATTGGTATTGCCAATTTGCCCACTAAAGTTGCTGTATTAATTTACTCTTCCTGCAACAGTTTATGAGAGTATATGCTTCTTCATATGTTCACCCATACCAGCATTACCAATCTTTAAAATGTTTACTAACTTTATAGTCAAAAAGTATTACCTCATTTTTAAAATTTACATTTTTTTTTTTAGACGGAGTCTCGCTCTGTTGCCCAGGCTGGAGTGCAGTGGCGGGATCTCGGCTCACTGCAAGCTCCGCCTCCCGGGTTCACTCCATTCTCCTGCCTCAGCCTCCCGAGTATTTGGGACTACAGGCACCCGCCATCACGCCCCGCTAATTTCTTGTATATTTAGTAGAGATGGGTTTCACCATGTTGGCCAGGATGGTCTCGATCTCTTGACCTTGTGATCCACCCGCCTCAGCCTCCCAAAGTGCTGAGATTACAGGCGTGAGCCACCACGCCCGCCCTAAAATTTACATATTTTTAAGATTTTTGGCCATTTGTATTTCATCTGAATTGCATTTGTATCTTTCACCCATTTTTCTATTACATTGATGGCCTCTTCCTTTATTGATATGTATGTTATCTTTATATTTTTTGCATAGTAAGCCTTTATTTACATGTTGCAAATATGTGAACTTATTTCTTAATAGTAACTATAGTGTTATTTGCCATATCAAAGTTTTAAACATTTTATGTAATTAAATCTTTTTTTTTTTTTTTTTTTTTTTTTTTGCATCTCACACCTGTGACTCCAGGATCCTTGCTGGCTGACTGTTGAGAGAGAAATGAGGAGTGAAGTGCCTGGGGTCAAAGGAGGTGCTTGCCAGTGTGCAGCACCCAAACTCTAGCCATTCTCAGCTGTTAAGGATTTTTCTTTTTCCAAGACAGAGTCTCACTCTGTCGCCAGGCTGGAGTGCAATGGCGTGATCTCGGCTCACTGCAATTTCTGCCTGCCAGGTTCAAGCAATTCTCCTGCCTCAGCCTCCCGAGTAGCTGGGACTACAGGCGAGCACCACCATGCCCAGCTAATTTTTGTACTTTTAGTAGAGACAGGGTTTCACCATGTTGGCCAGAATGGTCTCGATATCTTGACCTTGTGATCCGCCCGCCTTGGCCTCCCAAAGTGCTGGGATTACCATGAGCCACTGCTCCTGGCCAATTAAATATTTTAATATTTTTCTCTATGCCTTCCAATTATCTAGTTTTCATAAAATCCAAAATTATAAAGATACTCATTTCCTAATACATGCCTTTAAGACTATTTAGTACTATTTAGGCATTATCTTATAGAATTTTTATGATATAAGTGGTTTTTATTCATTTCTAATAGACAATTATTTTAATTTTTATTTGACTAATGCAAAAGGCTACTGAAAAAAATATTTTTGAATTTTCAAATGTATAGGTTACATTTTTAATTTTTCATTAGTTTTTATTTTTTTCCTTTCATGTGTTCAGAAAATGTAGTATGTATTATTTTTACTTTATGAAAATCACTGAAATTTTTGTGTGACTAACAAACGTGAATACTTTATAAATGTTACATCATAATTTTAATAGAATAAATATTTTTATATGGTAGGCACAAAGAGAGAGAAAAATTGTTAATTTTATTATTCAAATTCCCTACACATCTACTTTTTGTTTTTTATTTAATAGGTTAGATTCTTAGAGATCCATGTTCAAGTCTCACACTATCATTGTGGTTTGTAAATTTCTTCTGTCATTTCTAAAAAATGTGGTTTTGAATAAAGCAATGCTACATGGCAAAGTGATTTAGGGGAAATGTGTAGAAGTGATTTTAAGATAGATCTTTACAAACAGCAAAGCCAGGTAGAGAAGAGAAGAAAGGGAATTCAAGACTGTTAGGACAACTTCCGAAAAGACACAGAGTACATTAAAGAAATGGCAACCCCATTTCATCCTGGCTTTTAGACACCTGCTTTTTCAAAAGTTAGGCAGCAATACCCTCCAGGGAGGTGAGATCCTGCTCAGGTACATGGGATTAACAAAATTGTGATTTTTTGTCAAGACAGGTTTAAGGATGGACATACTTTTAGCAAATGAGACCTATGGAGAAGTTAGCTGGGGGCCTTCTTGGAAAAGGCTTTCTTCTCTGGCTTAAAAGAAAAGAAAACCCAAGAAGAAACCTCTTCCTTTTTTTGGATGTGATTGTGTGAAGCCTGGCTGGGGATGAACATAAGGCCACAGCTGACATGTATGGAATGCAAATTAAACATTAAAATGCTGTGTCCTTGTGCAGCTGAATTATCAACACCATCTGTCACTGGGCTTTTTGTTATCCAAATAATATATGTCCTTATTATTTAAGCCATTTTTAGTTCAAGATTGTATTGCTTTCAACTGAAATACTAATACAAAAAATATATACACTTTTCAGGAAACATCTAGAAGTCTAATAGTGTTGGCACAGAAAGCAAATTGAAGAATGTAATAGGAGAAAGAAAGGCTGAAATGCATTTTTAAAGAGCTTTAGATGCTGTGCTCCTAAGCTTTTCTGTAAACAATGGGGAATTCTGCGTCTGCTTACATGTAGGAAAGAGCATTTTGGAAAGGATTAGAGAGAGGCTGAAACTAGAGGCTCAGAAACAAAGATAAAGCTAAGGTTCTGACCTAAAGGTGCTATTCTACCATCCCTTTATTTCCAGGGCACTGTAAGAAATCACCTGGTCCTTCCCTTTCTCCCTTATTTTCCTCCTTCCCTATCTCACTCTCTCCCTCTGCCCCTTATGTTCCATGCCTGACAAATGCAAGTTCACTGAAAAGCTATACAAATTTATTTACAGGTTACCTTAGAAATACCATGAGAATGTGTTTTGTAATTTTGGCTACAATAAAGTTGATGTCCTACAAGAAGAGTAACAAATCCATGGCTGAAAATGGAGAATTAGAAATTAAAGAAGTGGTTAAAAAAAAGAAAGTGCAGGAAGAAAGAGATTACAGTTTGTAAACAGGTGTATTTCCTAGATTTTTTACTTTTCTCTCCTCTTTCTCCAGATTACACTCTCAGCCTCAAATCAATAGTCTTGTTCTTGCTCGTGAGAACTGCAGATATTAACAAAGTCAATATTCTACCTATCACTTGTTATTTGGAATTTTGTAAGCCTATAACTTCAGAAAGTCTGATAATGCCATATTAAAAAGTTTAGAAGCATATTAAGAAATTTGGGGTACCTATGCATACAATAGATCTCTACTAAAAATACAAAAATTAGCCAGTGTGGTGTCATGCATCTGTAGTCCCAGCTACTCAGGAGGCTGAGGCAGCAGAATCGCTTGAACCCAGGAGGCAGAGGTTGCAGTGAGCCGAGATCATGCCATTGCCCTCCAGCCTGGACAACAGAGTGAGACTCTGTCTCATAAAAATAAAAAATAATAATGAAGAACATCTTTAAAAGCTGATTAAATATGTCCTCAAAGAAAATGAGCAGAACAATCTAAATAATCCTAGAACACGTAGTTTAGGTGGCATTATTTCCAAATTTCATATTTAGAATGTCCCAAGTAATTAAGAAACATTTCATTTTGCTTTGAATTACATATTCACAACTTTTTAAAAGGTAAACAACTAGAGTCTTCACAGAAAAAAAATACCTGTCAAAAGAGTAAACAAACAACCTACAGAATGGGAGAAAATATTTGTAAACTCTGCATCCAACAAAGGACTAATATCCAGAATCTATAAGAAATTTACACAATTCAACAAGGAAAAACAACCCTACTAAAAAGTAGGTAGAGGACATGAACAGACACTTGAAAGAAGACACACACATGGCCAATAAACATGAAAAAATGCTTAATGTCACTAATCATCAGAGCTATGCAAATCAAAACTACAATGAGATACCATCTCACACCAGTCAGAATGACTATTATTAAAAAGTCCAAAATTAGAAATTGGCAAGGTTGTGGAAAAAAGGGAACGCTTATACACTATTGGTGGGGATGCAAATTAGTTTAGCCCCTGTGGAAAGCACTTTAAAGGTTTTGCAAAGAACTAAAAATAGAATTACCATTTGACCCAGCAATCCCATTACTGGGTATATAGCCAAAGGAAAATAAATTGTTCTACCAAAAAGACCCCTGCACTTGTATGTTCATCATAGCACTAGTCACAACAGCAAAGACATGGAATAAACCCAGGTGTCCATCAATGGTGGATGGAATAAAGAAAATGTGGTATATATACACCATGGAATACTACACAGCCATTAAAAAGAATGAAATCATGTCCTTTGCAGCAATATGGATGCCGCTACAGGCCATTATTCTACACGAATTGACACAAAAACAGAAAATCAAAACCACGTGTTTTCACTTATAAGTGGGAGCCAAACATTGACTATACACAAACACACAGATAGGAGCAATAAATACTGAGGATCCCAAAAGGAGGAAAAGAGAGGGGCAGGCAAGAGTTGAAAAACTACCTGTTGGGTACTATATTCACTACTTGGGAAAGGAATCATTAGAAGCCTATACATCAGCATCACACAATATACTTTTGTAACAAACCTGCACATTTACCCCCAAATCTCAATTTAAAAAAAAAAAAAAACGGAATTTTATAAACAATAAAACCCTACAATTTTCAAAAAAAAAATAGAAGAAGAAGATACACAACTGGTACTAGCCTTCTGGAGGTCCATTAAGTAAAAATGCAACCATTTAGCTCTGCAGCACTGCTTCAAAATGTGCAACAAAGTACTCCCAAATTCATAGAAAACTGCAACAACAAAAATTAAAAGAACTTTTATAGAAAGTTGCAATAGTGAAAAGAAACCCTCAAGAGGAAATGGATTTTTTGAGTTAGATTTTGGCTGGAACTCTCCTTTCAAAAGTAATGAATCTTTCTTCAGGAACCAAAGTCTAATAAAGCCCGTGTGGGGTAACTATAATATAATATATAAATCTATATATATAGATTTATATAAATATAGAGTTATATATAACTATAATATAAATATAAATCCATAATAGCCACAATTTACTAAGCCCTGCTTTCAGATCAGATGTTTTATAGTAATTATTTTGAATCCTCACAACTCTACATAGTAGGTACTATTTTCCTCATTTCACATAACAAAAGAAAGACTCTAGCAGATTATATGCCTAGTCCAAAGTCAAACAGTTAGACAATTATAAAGCAGAAATTTGAACCCAGTTCTTCTAACTCCAAAACCCATTCACTTTTGACTATACTACACTGTTCCTAAAGGACTTAAAAGGCTAAAATAGATTGCTGAAAGTGGTGATCCACCTAGGGATGACATTCTGATTTCTGCTGGAGAAGCCAAAAATAACCAGAGGGTTAGAAGTTACTTGAGACCAGCATTATTCACTTTGTATCCCACCTATTTGGTTTGTTCAGTCACCACAACTAACTAGTGATGTCAGCAAGATGGCAGACTAGAAGCCCCTAGCACTCATCCCCTCACAAAATAACTGAAGGAGAGCATCACAGTGCATCAGAGAAGTAACAGAAGTCTTGGTGAGCACGGAAACTCAGGATGGCTACATAGAGAATCAGAGGAAATGTCAGGACACCACCATCCCATCACCCAACTGAGATAAGCTAGAAACCTGTAAGAATTTCTTTCCAAGGTAAGGTGATAAGCAAGTGGATAACAGCAACCCCAGACAACACCTTGGACACCTACAGACCTCACCACTGGAGTCTCTTGCAATCTTTACAGCCATCAGCACTAAGCCCAGCTGAGTGAGCTGGCTAGAGCCCACATAGCCATGTTCCCTCCAGAAAAGATGCCAACACTGTGCCCCACCCTCTGTGGCCCACATGGCTATTGCACTAAGCATCTTGGAAGTGGAACTACAGCTGGACTGTGTCTTGCTCTGGAGACAAGTAGCCACGGCTCTCCTTCATCCTAAGGCTAAGCCACCACCAAACCACCCCAGTCAAATGGCCTGACATCCCCAAGCTGAGCTGTCAGCATCTGTTACACTCTTTCCCATGCAGCCAAGCACAGGTTGCCACCTACTTCTCCCCCCATCCCCTTGGGCCAGAGCTGAAGCCTCACCCTGCATCCTGAGCAAACACTCTGATTTGGAAACTCAGAGCAATCATGCCTCTCAGGTGCCTAAATTGAAGCAATGCTCTGCCTCTCAAGAAATAGTGCCTGGTCACCCAGAGCAGTCATGCACCATAGTACCTAAGCCAAAGCTCCAACCTCCATCCCAGGGATAAAGTGCCTGGGCCACCCAGAGAAGTCATGACACCCAGGCCTGAGCCATACTGACAAATGGCACCCTGCAGAATTGGTGCCCTGGCTGAGCTGAGCAGCTGAACATCCTAGAGCTGGTTTGACATTGTATCCTCTGTCCAAGGGAAACACCACTGGCTGAGCTGAGACACCCCATGTTGGGTGTGTATATATTTAGGATCGTTAGGTCTTCTTGTTGAATTCAACTCTTTACCACCATCTAATGTCCTTCTTTGTCTTTTTTGATCATTGTTGGTTTAAAGTCTGTTTTGTCTTAAATTAGAATAGCAACCTCTACTTTTTTCTGTTTTTCATTTGCTTGGTAGATTTTCCTTCATCCCTTTACTTTGAGTCCTTTGGTGTCATTGCATGTGAGATGGGGCTCTTGGACACAGCATACCATTGGGTCTCCCTTCTTTTTTCAATTTGCCACCCTATAACTTTTAATTGAGGCATTTAGCTACTTTACATTTAAGGTTAGTATTGGTATGTGTAGATTTGATTCTGTCATCTTGTTGTTATCTGGTTATTATGCAGACCTGTTTGTGTGGTTGCTTTGTGGTGTCACTGGTCTATGTATTTAAGTGTGTTTTTTTAGTGGCCAGTAATGGTTTTTCTTTTCAATATTTAGCACCTCCTTCAGGACCTCTTATAAGGCAGGTCTGGTGGTAACAAATTCTCTTAGCATTCGCTTGTCTGAAAAAGGATCTTATTTCTCCTTCACTTATAAAGTTTAGTTTGGTTCTATGTGAAATTCTTGGTTGGAATTCCTTTTCTTTAAGAATGCTGGATATGAGCCCCCAGTCTCTTCTATCTTGTAGGGGTTTTGCTGGAAGTTCTACTGTTAGCCTAATGGAGTTCTCTTTGTAGGTGACCAAAGCCTTCTCTCTGGCTGCTCTTAATATCTTTTCTTTCATTTTGATCTCAGAAAATTTGATAGCTATGTGTTTTGTGATTGGTCTTATTGTGTGCTATTTCACAGGGGTTCTCTGCAGTTCCTGAATTTGAATGTTGGGCTTACTAAAAAGTTGGGGAAATTTTCATGGATGATATCCTAAAATATGTTTTCCAAGGTGCTGGCTTTCTCTCCCTCTCTTTCAGGGATGCCAATGTGTCATAGATTTGGTCACTTTACATAATCCTATATTTCTCAGAGGTTATGTTTATCCCTCTTTTATTATTTTTCCTTTATTTTTGTCTGAATTATTTCAGAGATCCAGTCTTCAAGCTCTGGGGTTCTTTTCTCAACTTGGTCAATTCTGCTGTTAATACTTGCAATTGTATTCTGAAATATTAATACTTGTAGTGAACTTATCAGCTCTATCAGATAAGTTTGGTTGTTTCTTATAAAGGCCATTTTACCTTTCATCTCCTGTATCATTTTATTGTATTCCTTAGAATCCTTCCATTGGGATTCAACTTTCTCCTAGTGCAGTCATTTCAGATAAGAAGACTCTGGCTTTTTGAGTTGCCAGAATTCTTTCTTATCTATGTGATCTGATGTTCCTTCAATCTTTGAAATTACTGTCTTTTAGGTGGATTGTTTTCCTTTGTCCTTTTAATGTCCTTGAAGGTTTGATTGTGGTATAAGGTGGGTTCAGTCAACTGGCTTCATTTCTGGAAGATTTTAGGGGGCCAAAGCTCAGCTCAGGACTCCTGAATCGCATTCTCTAACTCTAGGGGGGACTGGTAACAGGCCCCCAGCTTTGTTCTCTGGGTCTTCAAGGTTAGGAACCTGCTGTACCAGAGGGGCCAATGTGTTCCCAGACTGCTAGTGGTGCCAGCCAAAGCACTTCATCAGGCAGTGGCAGCAGGATCCATACTCATTCACACTTGCCAGCAGCAGCAGCAGCACCAGCAGTGCAGTATGGTGCATGCTTTGTGGCTGAGGTGGGGCACTAGTAGGCACAGGGTTGCCAGTCTTTGTGTGGACATTTGCAGCAGTGGCAATGGTAGTGGAGGCCCTTGATTTTTATATTAGGTTTAGAATCTATGTCATATGACTGGTTTTTGGCTCTCAGGTTAATCATATTCCCATTTCCTATTATGTCCTGTATTTCTGAGAACTACAATTCTCAGGCTGTCTTATCTTCTGCCTTTCTGGAAGATTTGGCAATGACAGGCACTGGCAGAAGATAGGAGTGGAAGAGTATTGAAGCCAGAGTATTTTTCCCTCTCTCTCTTTGCCTTTGGTGGTGCCACTGGCAATGGCTATATTTCTTCTGTAGCACTAGCTCTCAGCTGCAGCCTCTAACATGCTCCTAACTTTTTCCAGGTATTCTAAAATTTTAGGGTCTGAAAACATTAGTTTTTGCATTGTTTTTCTTATGTGGTGGAGAGAGTAGTGTGTTGCTGTTGCCATTCTCTGGATTGCCTTATTATACCCTGTTTGGCTGCTGAGCATTTTTACAGTCTGTTTGAACAATTGCCTTTATTAAATACTCTTTGATGAAGAGCTTACAGTGATTATACTGTTTCCTAGCTGGACTCTAACTGATACTGAACCTACATACAAAATGAGACTTCCTTGCAAGTTTTGTTCCTCATTATGGGTATATGTAAGTAACTAGGAAAAAAGAGATGTGGCCAGGCATGGTGGCTCACACCTGTAATCCCAGCACTTTGGGAGGCTGAGGCAGGCAGATCACAAGGTCAAGAGATTGAGCACATCCTGGCCAACATAGTGAAACCCCATCTCTACTAAAAAAAAAAAAAATACAAAAATTAGCTGGGTGTGGGGGCAGGCACCTGTAATCCCAGCTACTCTGGAGGCTGAGGCAGGAGAGTCCCTTGAACCAGGGAGGTGGAGTTTGCAGTGAGCTGAGATCGCACCACTGCACTCCAGCCTGGCAACAGAGTGAGACTCCGTCTCAAAAAAAAAAGAAAAAAGAGATGCTTAGTAGAAGAGTGAATGAAAACATATGAGCAATATCATAGCAGAGGGAGTGACTTTATCCTCTCACTTACGAATGTCTCACAAATAACTATTAAGAACCTCATATTGGGTCAGGCACAGTGGCTCATGCCTGTAATCCCAGAACTTTGGGAGGCCAAAGCAGGTGATCACTTGAGGTCAGGAGTTCAAGACCAGACTGGCCAACATGGTCAAACCCTGTCTCTATTTTTAAAAATACAAAAATTTGCTGGGCATGCTGGCACACACATGTAGTCTCAGTTACTTGGGAGGCTGAGGCATGAGAATCACTTGAAACCAGGAGGCAGAGGTTGCAGTGAGTTGAGAACGTGCCACTGCACTCCAGCCTGGTCAACAACAGAGCAAGAGTCTGTCTCAAAAAAATGGAGAAGAAAAAAGAACCTCATCTTGGGATAGCTAATCCCACAGGGAACCCAGAATCTCTTCAAAATTTAAATGTCCAAATATAGAAAATTATTATTTCTTAAAAAGTTACTTATTTAATGCTTGATAATTAATTTAAATAGAATTAGAAAAGTACTATATGCCTAATCTCCTCTGAAAACTGTACAGTTTTATTCTTAAATAATTTCATTCTTTAAGCCTCTCTGAGACTCAATTCCTCAAATGTGTAATCTAGGATGGAGAGACTAGATCAGTGGGTTTTAATGGTTTAGGGATATCAACCCATTTGAGAATATAATGAAATTATAAACTCCTTTCTCAGAAGAAGGAACTTGGTCACAAATTTTGTGTACTATTTCAGGGGTTCTCAGACCCTTCAAATCTCATCCATGGTCTTATGAAATGTCCACAGACTGATGATTATTAGACACTGGACTAGATCCCAGACATCTCCAAAGGTTCATTTAATTGTTTCATTGGGGGGGGTTCCACATCAGGTAAGGAAGATAAAACACCTGGAAATTAATTTGAGAAGACTGCCACAGTTATCTTCAATGTTGCCCAATAGAATGAACTGACAAAGATTTTCCCAGTCCTAGAACTCATACCTTTCCCAAGTGCCTGAGATGAGATCAGCTTCTTGGAATTATCAACTTGCTGGCATACACACAGAGCATGAGGGCTGGAGATGCAATAGCTCCCTGGGACTGATGATAGAACAAGGCTGTTTGCCATTTCCTCTCCAGTCTGAAAAAAGGCAAGTAGAAACCCCTAGAGGAATTACAGAATAGTAACATTTCCAAATTTCATAACAGAAACTGGAAACTTTAATAAAGCTCAGCTTTGATTCAGCCGTTCCAACATTTTTCACTTGAATGGCTCCTTTGCTGTCTCCCACTCCCCCACACTCCTGCCATCTATACACCTCCTGGTCTCCATCTGTTTCTGAATTGCTTTCAGCATTGACAGACATTGCCAAAATCTAATGATAACACTTTCTTCTCATGAAAAGCATGCATAGTAATCAAAAGGATTACTATGGATCAAGAAGGAAATGTAACAATTCTAGAGAGTATTATCCAGATAACAGAAAGATAGATCATCAGTTATATGTTTAATTAAAACTTTAAAAGCCCAGGCTTAATGCCTTTGTTTTGATATAATAAACTTATATAATTTTAGATATTTATTTTTAAATGTAAGTTATACAAAATGGTTGACAGCAGCTATATTGGGCTTCAGAATGCCTGAGCTTTAAGATTCATCTCTGCCATTAACTATTTTTGTGACTTTAGATAACAAAATCTTAAGATTAGAATAAGTCATCTCCAAATTGTATTCCAGCTCTAAAAATCTTATTTTGCTAGCATTTCTCAAAGTATATTTTAGGAAACAGTGGTCCTTCGGAAGTTTTCTCCAAAACAAAAATTGTACATATGCAAAAAACTTTAGGAGACCATGCAAATCTATTCACATTGTCATTTTATTCGTTAGAAATTCCCAATACAATGTAAGACCTAAAACCATAAATATCCTAGAAGAAAACCTAGGCAATACCATTCAGGACTTAGGAGTGGGCAAAGACTTCATGTCTAAAACACTAAAAGCAATGGCAACAAAAGCCAGAATTGACAAATGGGATCTAATTAAGCTAAAGAGCTTCTGCACAGCCAAAGAAATTATCACCAGAGTAAATAGGCAACCTAGAGAATGGGAGAAAATTTTTGCAATCTATCCATCTGACAAAGGGCTAATATCCAGAATCTACAAAGAACTTAAACAAATTTACAAGAAAAACACAAAATCCTCATCAAAAAGTGGGCAGAGGATATGAACAGATATTTCTCAAAAGAAGACATTTCTGCAACCAACAAACATGAAAAAATGCTCATCATCACTGGTCATTATAGAAATGCAAATCAAGACCACAATGAGATACTATCTCACACCAGTTAGAATGGTGATCATTAAAAAGTCAGGAAACAACAGATGCTGGAGAGGATGTGGAGAAATAGGAACACATTTACACTGTTGGTGGGAATGTAAATTAGTTCCACCATTGTGGAAGACAGTGTGGTGATTCCTCTAGGATCTAGAGCCAGAAATATCATTTGACCCAGCAATCCCATTACTGGGTATATATCCAAAGGATTATAAATCATTCTACTATAAAGACACATGCACATGTATGTTTATTACAGCACTATTCATAATAGCAAAGGCTTGGAACCAACCCAAATGTCCCACAATGATAGACTGGATAAAGAAAATGTGGCACATATACACCATGGAATACTATGCATAAAAAGGGATAAGCTCATGTCCTTTGCAGGGACATGGATGAAGCTGGAAACCATCATTCTCAGTAAACTAACAGAAGAATAGAAAACTAAACACCACATGTTCTCACTCATAAGCGGAAGTTGAACAATGAGAATGCATGGACATAGGGAGGGGAACATCACATATAAGAGCCTGTCAGGGGGTGGGGGTCAAGGGGAGGAGAAACACCTAATGTAGGTGACAGGTTGATGGATGCAGCAAAGCACCATGGCAGGTGTATATCTATGTAACAAAACTGCATGTTCTGCCCATGTACCCCAGAACTGAAAGTATAATATATAAAAAAAAAAGAACAAAGCTGACAGCATAATATTACCTGCCTTCAAATTATACAACAAAGCTATAGTAATCAAGACAGCATGGTACTGCCATAAAAAGAGACAATGTAACAGAATAGAGTGTCCAGAAATAAATCCACATATTTAAAATCAATTGATTTTCAATAAAGAGGCCAAAAACAATGGCCTCTTGCAATGGGGAAAGGACAGTCTCTTCTTGGTCTTGGGAAAACTGGATATCCATATGCAGAAAAAAGAAATTAGACTGTCATCTCACATCATAAATGAAAATCAACTCAAAATGCATTAAGGACTTAAACATAAGACTTGAAACTGTAAAAAACAAAAAGAAGAAGAAGAAGAGGAGGAGGAGGTGGAGGAGGAGGAGGAAGAAATTCCCAATACAGGCCAGGTGCTTTGGCTCACGCCTGCAATCCCAGCACTTTGGGAGGCCAAGGTGAGTGGATTGCCTGAGGTCAGGAGTTTGAGATCAGCCTGGCCAACATGGTGTAACCCCGTCTCTACTAAAAATACAAAAATTAGCTGGGTGTGGTGGCAGGTGCCTGTAATCCCAATTACTCAGGAGGCTGAGGCAGGAGAATCACTTGACCCCAGGAGGCAGAGGTTGCAATGAGCTGAGATCGTGCCATTGCACTCCAGCCTGGGTGACAAGAGTGAGACTTTGTCTCAAAAACAGAAGAAAAAAAGAAATTCTCAATACAAGTGAACATATTGAAGGCCATGAGAAATCTTATAAGGAAGGAATGGAGGAAGAAACATGCTTAGTTTTGTTTATTTCACTGTTTTCTAAATGTATCTGGCCTCAGAAAACTTTTATTAAATAGTATCTTTTGAGAGTCCATACAACACACTTTGAGAAACATTGTTCAACGTTTTGTATTAGCAAAAATGTTGATGTTTGAAATTTACTCTCAAGAATTACTGCTCAAAAAAATACTCTCAAGAAAGAAAATTTCCTCAAGAAAGCAGAGTTACTAAAAAATTTAAAAGGGTAGGGGGTTCTACAGAATGTGTAAATAAATGAAAAAAGACCTAGCATTTTGTGACCCAAAGTCAATGCTAATAAAGCTAAAGGGTATTAAGTGGATCCCTTCATAAAGTATTAACCAAAGTCACACTCACCTGAAAGTAGAAGGATTGGCTTGGAAAGGGCAGGGCAACAGTGGCAGGGGGCAGGAAACATTTCCCAAAGATATCTCTGCCACCATTCATTTTGCAGTTAGCAGCTAGCCAAGCTCTGTGGCATGACTGACATACTGCACATAATACCTTCAGACTACCTACAGCCAGGTGCAAGTGGGTCAGGTTTTTTAATTCAGTGAAAGTACTAGCAGGTATATTAGTTTCCTAATATAATAAACAGAAATGTGTTGTCTTACTATTCTGAAAACTAGAAGTCCGAAATCAAGGTGTCATTAGAGCTATGCTTCCTCTAAAACCTGTAAGGGAAAACTTCCTTGCCCCTTCCCTACTTCTGATGGTTTAGTGGCAATCTTTGAGGTTTCATGGCTCATAGTTGCATACCTTCCACAGTCTATCTTCACTCTCCATTCAGTATGATGTTAGCTGTGTGTTTGTCTTATATGACTTTTATTATTTTAAATTATGTTCCTTCTATGCCCAGTTTGTTGAGCATTTTTATCACAAAGTGATATTGAATTTTATCTAGTGCTTTTTCTGTGTCATTGAGATGATCATATGATTTTTCTCCTTCTGTTGATATAATGTGTCACATTTATTGATTTGGGTATGTTAAACTATCCTGACATCCCTGGCATAAATCCCACTTGATCATGGGGTATTATCTTTTTGATATGCTGTTGAATTCAATTTGCTAGTATTTTGTTGAGGGTATTGTGTTTATGTTCATGAAGGACTTTTTTTTTCTGTGTACTTGTCTGGTCATACCAGGATTGTGCTAGCCTCATAGAATGAGCTAGGGAGAACCTCCTCCTCTTCAATCTTTGGGAATAGTTTGAGTAGGATTGGTATTAGCCTCTTTATGTGTTTAGTAGAATTCAGCAGTAAATTCATTTGGTCCTGGGCTTTTCTCTCTTGGAAGATATTTTGTTACTGATTCACCTCACTACTCATTATTGAGGTTTTCACTTTAAATCTTGGTGGTTGGATGTTTTCTCCCTCTTTCTCATTCACTCTTGGCAGGTTATATGTTTCCAGGAATTTGTTCATTTATTCTAGGTTGTCTAATTTTTTAGCCTATAGTTGTTCATGATACACTGTGATGATGACTTTTGTATTTCTGTGGTATAAGTTATAATATTCCCTTTTTCATTTCTGATATTGTTTATTTGGCTCTTCTCTCTTCTTTCCTTAATCTAGCTAGAGTTTATCAATTTTGTGTATCTTTTTGAAGCACCAACTTTTTGGTTTTTGATCCTTTGTAATTTTTATTCTCTATTTCATTTAGTTCTACTCTGGTCTTTGTTGTCTTTCCTTCTGCTAATTTTGGATTTGGTTTGTTCTGCCTTTTCTAGTTCCTTAAGGTGCATCCTTAGATTGTTTATTTGAAATCCTTCTACTTTTTTATATAGGCATTTTTTGTTATAAATTTTCCTATTAGAATTGCTTTTGCTGTGTCCCATAGGTCTAAATAAGTTGTGTTTCTGCTCTTATTTGTTTCAAGAATTGTTTTTATTTCCATATTAATTACTTTATTGATTAAATAGTGATTCAGGAAAATGTTGTTTAATTTCCATGTATTTATATAGTTTCTAAGGTTCCTCTTGGTATTGATTTTTAGTTCTATTCCATTATTGCTTGAGAAGATACTGGATACAATTTTGATTTTTTTAATCTGTTGAGATTTGTTTTGTGGGCTAACATATGATTTATCCTGGAGAACGTTTGATGTGCTGATGTGAAGAACATGTATTGTTCAGTTTTTTGATAGAATGGTCTGTAAATGACTGTTAGGCCCATTTGGTCTAAAGTCTAGCTTAAATCCAAAGTTTCTTTGGTGACTTTCTGTCTAGATGATTTGTCTAAGCCTGAAAGTTGGGCATTGAAGTATCCCACTATTATACTGCAGTCTATCTCTCTCTTTAGATCTAGCAGTATTGCTTCATGAATCTGGGTGCTCCAGTGTTAGGTGCATATATACCTAGAATCACATCTTCTTGCTGGATTGATCCCTTTATCATTATATAATGTCCTTCTTTGTCTTTTTGTGGGGGTTCAGTCAGCATGGTAGGGAAAATTATAAGCCACAAACCTTCTTGGAAGGCCTGAAGGTTTTTGCAAAAGTCTCAGGATAAGGTTATGGCTGAAGGCAACCTAATCCTTACCTCCAGTAAATAGCTTAAAGTGGGTACAAAGGAAAGTAGAGTAGTTTACCTAACTAGCTTGTTTACTCATGTGGTCTTAAGTCTAACCTTTGATCTACTGTGGGTGCTTAATTGCTTTCTGCTCAGGAGGTCCACAATGTCAATTACCCTCTAATGTTTACTCACTATCTTTGTCCATTAATCTTTACTGAATGAATGCAAGTCTCACTGACTGATCAAGGCTGCGGCTGCTATTAAGTGGCCCGGATGCTCAGCCGAACTGTCAAAGCAGAGTATCTGTGTGTCAGCATACTTTATTCATCTGTTGTTGGGTCAGGGTCTGCAGGACAGACCCCCTCATCTTTTTTTGTTGTATTTTACTGATTTTGACTGAAGTCTGTCTTATTTGATATAGGTATACCTACTCCTGCTCACTTTTGGTTTCTGATTATGTGAAATATCATTTTTCCATTCATGTCTTTATAGATAAAGTGCATTTCTTGTAGGCACCATATATACTTTTAACCATTCAACCAGTCCATATCTTTTAAGTGTAGAATTTAATCCATTTATAGTCAATTTCACATATTGCTATGTGAAGTTTTGTTTCTGTCATATTTTTCATTTTTTCTGGTTGTTTTGCCTATTCTTTGTTCCTTTCTTTTTCTTCTATTGTTTGTATTGTGGTTTGGTAGTGTGTCCAGAATTGGTGGGTTCTTGGTCTTGCTGACTTCAAGAATGAAGCCACGGACCCTCACAGTGAATGTTACAGTTCTTAAAGATGGTGCATCTGGAGTTTGTGCGTTCAGATGTTCAGATGCATCCAGAGTTTCTTCCTTCTGGTGGGTTCGTGGTCTTGCTGACCTCAGGAGTGAAGCTGCAGACCTTCACAGTGAGTGTTACAGCTCTTAAAGGTGGCACATCTGGAGTTGTTCGTTCCTCCCATCTAAAGCTGTTCATCCCTCCCAGTGGGTCCATGGTCTCACTGGCTTCAGGAGTGAAGCTGCAGACCTTTGCAGTGAGTGTCACAGCTAATAAAGGTGGCGCAGACCCAAAGAGTGAGCAGCAGCAAGATTTAGTGTGAAGAGCAAAAGAACAAAGCTTCCACAGCATGGAAGGGGACCCAAGAGGGTTGCCCCTGCTGGCTCCGGCAGCCTGTTTTTATTCCCTTATCGGGCCCCACCCACATCCTGCTGATTGGTCCATTTTACAGAGAGCTGATTGGTCTGTTTTGACAGGGTGCTGATTGGTGCATTTACAAACCTTGAGCTAGACACAGAGTGCTGATTGGTGCATTTACAATCCTTTAGCTAGACACAAAAGTTCTCCAAGTCTCCATTAGATTAGCTAGACACAGAGCACTGATTGGTGCATTTACAAACCTTGAGCTAGACACAGGGTGCTGATTGGTGCATTTACAAACCTTGAGCTAGACACAAAGTGCTGATTGGTGCATTTACAAACCTTTAGCTAGACATAAAAGTTCTCCAAGTCCCCGTCCGACTCGGGAGCCCAGCTGGCTTCACCTAGTGGATCCCGCACTAGAGCCACAGGCAAAGATGCCCACGAGTCCCATGCCACACACAAGCACTCCTTGGGCAGTGGATGGGACCAGGAGCTATGGAGCAGGGGGCAGCGCCCATTGGGGAGGCTTGGGCCATGTGGGAGCCCACCATGGGGTACAGGAGGGCTCAGGCATGGCGGTCTGCAGGTCCCGAGCCCTGCCTCTCAGGGAAGGAGCTGAGGCCTGGTGAGAATTTGAGCATGGTGTGGGCGGGCCGGCAGTGCTGGTGGACCCAGTGCACCCTCCGCAGCTGCTAGCCTGGGTGCTAAGCCCCTCACTGCCCAGGGCCAGTGGTGCTGGCCAGCTGCTCCCAGTGCAGGGCCCGCTGAGCCCATGCCCACCCAGAACTCACACTGGCCCTCAAGTGCCGCATGCAGTCCCAGTTCCCACCCACACTTCTCCCTCCACACCTCCCTGCAAGCAGAAGGAGCCAGCTCCAGCCTCAGCCAGCACAGAGAGGGGCTCCCACAGTGCAGTCATGGGCTGAAGGGCTCCTCAAGCATGGCCAGAGTGGATGCTGAGGCTGAGGAGGCACTGAGAGCAAGTGAGGGCTGCTAGCACATTGCACATTGTCACCTCTCAATCCCCCCTCTAAACAGGACACCCCAACTATGTTGGGAATTTGGCCAATGACCACTCTAGCTACTTGCTGCTGGATGGCATGATGAAGGGGCCCTGCAGTTGTAGTGTCCTCCAGAGGGGAGCTCTCTAGGCCAGCAAAAGTCCCAGTGGGTTGTTCCAGGGGTCCTCCATAGAAGTTGTTAGTTGAACTCATTTGGGGTTCCATTTGTAAGATCATCTGTAGCTTGATGGCCTCAATTCTAGAGGAAACAAATTTAACAAGGAGGTTAAAAATACAGGGACCAAAGGTGAGTAACAGGAAGATGGCTGACATGGGACCTAGAAAGGGGAGAAGCCATGTTGCCCAACTCCAGAGGTTGGTATAAGAATTTGAAAGGCATTGCCTGATTTCAGAAGCCTTTTCCTATAAATGCCAGGCAGCATCTCTTACTATCCCTGACTGGTTAGTTTAAAAACAACACTCTTCCCCTAAGAAGGTGCAGAGTCCTCCTTTCTCAGCAGTGAGGAGGTCTAGGCCTTGGCGGTTTTGGAGAGTCACTGCTACCAAAGAGTCTATTTGGGATTGTAGAGTAAGGATAGATTTTGTTATTTCATGCAAACTGTCTGAAAAATCCTTTGAGAGTGTGTGGCAGTAGGATAATGAAGTAGATAAACTGGCTATTCCAGTTCCTGTAGTAGTAGCCATTCCTAACCCTATAAGTAGGGGTATTAGTTGTATGGCTCTGCACTGACAGACTTGAGCTTTGAGGGGTACTGATAAGGTTTGATTTCCTGGGGCAATGTTAATGTTGGGACTTAGAAAGACTAAGGTGTAGGTGCCTGTCTAGTCAGTAGGGAGGCAGATATAAGTTGATGTTCCACATAAGAAGCTGGTCCCTGGTGGAAGAGGCTTACTTTTAAGTATGGTTACATCACTAACTATGGCATAACCTACCCTTCATATCCCATTCTCCACAAATGAACTTCCATCAGAATATAGGTTAAGGTCAGGATTAGCTAAGGGGACTTCTAAGAGATCACCTCAGGTGCCATAAGTCTGGACTATAATTTGTTGGCAGTCATGTTCAGTTGGTTCCTCATCCTCTGGGAGAAAAGTGGCAGGGTTGAGGGCCACACACGTATGTATTTGAAGCACCAGTCCCTCAAGGAGTAGCCCTGGTATCTAAGTAGGCAGTTGTCTGATAGCCGTAAACTTCCTTTGGCACCTAGTATGCCATTTACATCATGAGTAGTCCAGACAGTGAGATTGTTTCCATGTATTATTTTGATAGCCTCTGACACTAAGACAGGCACCGCTGCAACTACCCATAAACAGTGAGGCCAGCCTTTTGCTACTACATCAATTTCCTTACTTAGGCATGCCACTGGTTGTGAGGTTGTCCCACAAGTCTGCATAAGGACTCCAAGAGCTATCCTGGCTCTCTGTGGCATATAAAGAGAAGTTAAGCCTGTGGGAAGGCTTAAAGCTGGAGCTTGTACTAGGGCCTGCTTTAAGGTTTTGAAGGTTGTTTCTGCCTCTGGTTCCCATTCTACTAGATGAGTATTTGCCCTCTGGGTTTCCTTGCTTAGAGTATAGAGGGGCCTGGCTATCTTGCTGTATCCAGGGATCCATAGTCAGCAAAAGCGGGTGATTCCAAGGAACCCCTACAATTGTGTTAATGTCTTAGGGCAAGGATAAGCCAGTATAGGCTGTATTCATTCCTTGCTGAGGGCCCTGGTCTCTCTGGCTAATATTAGGCCTAGATATTTGACCTGCTGTAGGCAAAGCTGGGCCTTTGACCTAGACACCTTGTACCCTTGATTAGCTAGAAAGTTCAAGAAATCTAAAGTAGCCTGCTGGCACGAGTCTTCTGAACTGGTAGACAAAAGTAAGTCATCCACATACTGAAGGACCAGAGTGCCTGGACTTGAGAAGTGGCCTCGATCTTGGGCCAGTACCTGATCAAACAGATGAGGACTATCCCTAAACTCTTGGGGCAAGACTGTCCACATGAGTTGGGATGTGTTGTCTGTGGGATCCTCAAAGCCAAAGAGAAACTGGGAATCAGAGTGCAGGGGAATACAGAAGAAGGCATCCTTGAGGTCCAGAACAGTGAACCATTATGCTTCCTCTGGTATTTCAGAGAGCAAGGTATAGGGGTTGGGTACAACTGGATATAGAGGATATATAACAGATACTGCCTCATTGATGAGTCTAAGATCTTGCACTAGTCTCCACTGACTATTCAGTTTTTCTACTCCTAGAATTGGGGTGTTGCAGGGACTGCTGCATTTCCTTACTGAGCCTTGAGCTTTTAAATATTTAACAATATCTTGTAATCCTTTATGAACTTCAGGCCTTAAGGGATATTGCCTTTGATAAGGGAAAGTGGTGGGGTCTTTTAGCCTGATTTGGACTGGGCAGGCATTTTTTGCCTTTCCAAATTGTCCTTCTAATGCCTAGACTTCAGGGTTGATTCCCTCCTCAAATAGGGGACAACAAATGGGTAACTTGTCCCCCATATTCATGTAGATAATAGCTCCAGCTTTGACTAATATAGCCCTCCCTAATAAGGGTATGGGACTTTCAGGCATAACAAGAAAGGCATGTGAAAAGAGCAAAGTCTCCCAACCACAACTGAGGAGGTGGGAGAAATACCAGGTTAGAGGGTGTCCCAGGATTCCTTGGATGGTAATGGACCTTGAGGACAGCCATCTGGGGCAGGAGATTAACACTGAGAAAGCCACACCAGTGTCCAGGAGGAAGTCAATTTCCTGGCCCTCAATGGTTAAGGTTACCCAGGGCTCAGTGAGGGTGATGACATGAGGTGGTGCTTGCCCCAGGCACCCTCAGTCCTGTTGTTGGATCATCTGGTAGGGGGCTTCTGGCCCAGAGAACCTTTGTCCTCTGGGGCAGTACACCTTCCAGTGATTGCCTTGGCATAGTGGATATGGGTGAGGGGGCGGCTTGTTTCTTGTTGGACAATCTTTTTTAAAGTGTCCTTGTAAACCACACTGATAACAAGCCCTACCAGGTGATTGGCCTGCTCCATTTTCTGTCCGCTCTGAACCACCAAGGTTTGTCTGTCTGATGGCCATGACTAAGGCTGTGGCCCTTCTCTGATCTCGCTTTTCCTTTTGGGCCTGTTCCTCTTGGTCCCTATTACAGAACACTGAGGTTGCCAGGTTTAATAATGCCTCCAAATTTGTTCAGGGCCCAGGGCTTGCTTTTGGAGCTTTATCCTGATATCTGCAGCTGACTGGGTAATAAACTTATCTTTTAGAATCAATTGACCATCAAGTGATTTGGGTGACAGGGGAGTATATTTTCTTAAGGCCTCCCATAGCTGCTCAAGGAAGGCAGAAGGATTTTCTTCCTTTCCCCGAGTTATGGTGGACATCATTGAATAATTCATGGGCTTTTTACCAATTCTCATTAGTCCTTCTAGAACACAAGTCAACAGGTGTTTACGACTCCAGTCCCCGTGATCTGAGTCAAGGTCCCAGTGGGGATCCATACTGGGGATGGCTTGCTGACAAGTAGGGAATTTGTCCCTTTCTTCAGCTGTCATTCTATCATTTACTTGACTAAAATACCAGGTATCTCCAAACTCTTGGGCTGCAGCTAAAGCCACATTCTTTTCATTAAAGGCCACGGTCTGATCTACATCTCTCCAAGCAAGGTTGAAGGTTTGCCATAGACCCTGCAGGACATCTATATACCTATCAGGATCATCCAAAAACTTCCCCAGGTCTGCCTTGATCTGCTTTAAATCAAAGAGGCAGAAGGGGACATGAACCCAGGTTGGGCCAAATTCCCCTCCCCCTACAGCTTGAAGGGGACATAACCAATAGCCTGGGGGTTTTTGTGGTCCTTTGGAGATTTCTTTGCTTATTTCCTTCTGGGCAGGCAAGATTACAGGAGGCTTATCATTAATAGGAAGGACAGCTATAGGGAGGGAAGGATATGGGGGTAAGCTGAAAGGTCCTCCTGTGGGATGTAAACTGCAAGCTTTGCATAGTTGTGTATTCTCCTTCAATGAAAAGAAAGTTTGGACATAAGGTGTTTCACTCCATTTGCCTTCCCTCTTACAGAAAACATCAAGCTGCAGGATAGTATTGTACTTTGTACTTCCCTCAGGTGGCCATTTTTCCCCATCAGAGAGAGAATATTGGGGCCAAGCCATAGTACAGAAAAAAAAATGAGCCATCTCTTTTTCAGGGTTTGTGGGTCAAATTGGTCCCAATGGCTTAGGATACATTTCAAGGGTGAGCTTGTTGATGCCTGAGTATTTCCCATCTGTAAGACAAAACTGGCCATGGTTTGGTTTGGTTTGTTTCTCCCCTTGCCCAAGAACCCACAACAGTCCCTGGACCCTGCTGATTGGAATATTTGCACTCACCAATGAAGCAGCAAAAACAACCCCTGCCCAAGAACCTGCAACAGTCCCTGGACCCTGCTGATCGGAACAGTTGTGCTCACCAATGCAGCAGCAGAAACACTAGTTTTCCTCCCAGACCACAAGGAGGACCAAGGAATGTCAGATTTAGTGGTCCTTACCAATGCATTCTCGAAAATCTGCACCCTTGCCTGTCCTCCTAGACCACAAAGAGGACTGAGAAAAATTGGATTTAGTGGCCCTTACCAACACATTCTCAAAAACCTGTTAGAGTCCTAAACATTCTCCTGTTAGTATTGGGACCTTACCCATGTCCTATAAAGATGTTATGCCCCCAAAAATGAAGTGGAGGGCCCTACCCTGAGGGAGAGAAGGGATCTCCAGAGTTGGAAGAGTGATGCCTTTTGTCCCCATTTATATGAATAGGAAGGATACAATTTCTGAGGCTCCCCATATCCTAGCTTCAGGAATAGCTTTTTTTAGGCCTGCTAGTCTGAGGAGGGATCCTAAAATTCCAGATAGTACCCACTACATTGGGGCTTTGGGAAAAAATTATGTCTTTCTGATTGGTGAGCCCAAGTGCCTAAAGAAGGTAACAGAGTCCTAGAGTTTATACTAGAAATCATTCTTATAGGAGAAACTAGAAAAGCACCAGAGACACGGAGTGATATTTAGAAGCAGGGCTAGCCTCAGAAAAGAGAGGCAAGAGGAAGTTTGTCTGGCAGGCATTAGGACCCAAGGGGCAAATGTCAGGGTAGATAGAATAGATGGGCGAGTCTTACTTGGGTGACATGACTTTGAGAGTTCCGCTCATGGCCACAGGGTCAACCAACTTGTTGTCAGGACCCCCGGAGCTGAATGACTTTCCTCTCTGTTGACGCTTGGCTCAGCCCAGAAGTACAGGAAAAGTGGAAGCTGGTTCCAGGCAAACCAATGCTCCCAACTCCAAAGAGTCAGGGGTTGTTAGAGAGCTCTTTCCCAGAAAGCCTGACACTCGTGTCTTTAGTCCAGCAGCTGTACTAGTAGCTTTTAACTGGCCAACAGGTGCCCAGTATTTAGCCCCCAAATTCTAAGGAAAAATAGGACAGAATAGCAAGCGAAAGAGGTCCAATGGTACTCACCACTTGGAGATAGGTGATAGTCTCAGTGCTTGGTGATAGGTGATGGTCTCACCACTTGACAATAGTCTCACTGCTTGGTGAAAGGTGATAGTCCCATCTGGGTTGCCAAAATGTGTCCAGAATTGGTGGATTCTTGGTCTCATTGACTTCAAGAATGAAGCCATGGACCCTCGCAGTGAGTGTTACAGTTCTTAAAGATGGTGTGTCCAGCGTTTGTGCCTTCAGATGTTCAGATGCGTCTGGAGACTCTTCCTTCTGGTGGGTTCGTGGTCTTGCTGATTTCAGGAGTGAAGCTTCAGACCTTTGCAGTGAGTGTCACAGCTCATAAAGGTGGCATGGACCCAAAGAGTGAGCAGCATCAGGATTTAGTGCAAAGAGTGAAAGAACAAAGCTTCCACATTGTGGAAGGGGACCTGAGCAGGTTGCTGCTGCTGGCTTGGGCAGCCTGCTTTTATTCCTTTATCTGGCCCCACCCACATCCTGTTGATTGGTCCATTTTACAGAGAGCTGATTGGTCCATTTTACAGAGAGCTGATTAGTCCATTTTGACAGGGCGCTGATTGCTGTATTTACAATCCCTGAGCTAGACACAGAGTGCTAATTGTTGCATTTACAATCCTCTAGCTAGACATAAAAGTTCTCCAAGTCCCCACAAGATTAGCTAGATACAGAGTGCTGATTGGTGCATCCACAGACCTGGAGCTAGACATAGAGTGCTGATTGGTGTGTATACAATCCTCCAGCTAGACATAAAAGTTCTCCAAGACCTCACCCAACTCAGAAGCCCAGCTGGCTTCACCTAGTGGATCTGGCACTGGGGCCATGGGCAGAGCTGCCCTCCACTCCTGTGCCATGCACCTGCACTCCTCAGCCCTTGGGCAGTGGATAGGACCGGGCATCACGGAGCAGGGGATGGCACCCATCAGGGAGGCTCGGGCCACACAGGAGCCCACTGAGGGGGGGGGCTCAGGCATGGTGGGCTGCAGGTCCCAAGCCCTGCCCCATGGGGAGGTGGCTGAGGCCCGACAAGAATTCAAGCGTGGCACGGGTGGGCCGGTAGTGCTGGGGAACCCGTGCACCCTCCCCAGCTGTTGGCCTGGATGCTAAGCCCCTCAACTGCCCAGGACCGGCAGCACTGGCCAGCCGCTCCAAGTGTGGGGCACTTCAAGCCTGCACCCACCTGGAACTCACGCTGGCCCGCGAGTGCCACGAGCAGCCCCAGTTCCCACCTGCGCCTCTCTCTCCATACCTCCCCGCAAGGAGAGGGAGCTGGCTCCAACCTCACTCTCCCAGAGAGGGGCTCCCACAGTGCAGCGGCCAGCTGAAGGGCTCCTCAAGCATGGCCAGAGTGGACGCCAAGGCCAAGGAGGTGCTGAGAGCAAGCCAGGGCTGCTAGCACGTTGTCACCTCTCAGTAGTTTTCTGTAATGGTACCAATTGAGCCCTTTCTCTTCCTCATTTGTGTGTTTGCTTTACCAGTGAGTTTTTTAACTCTGTTTGTTTTCATGATAGTAAATCTTGTCCTTTCACTTCTAGATTTAAGACTTCCTTAAACATTTTTCATAGGGCTGGTCTAGTAGTGGTGAATCCTTCAGCTTTTGTAGTGAATTCCTTCAGCTTGTCTGGGAAAGATTTTTTTGCCTTTATTTATAAAGGATAATTTTACTGGATATTGTTTCCTTGGCTGGCAGAGTTTTTTTTTATTTTAGCAATTTGAATATATATTATCCCATTCTTTCCTGACTGGTAAGGTTTCTGCTGAGAAGTTTACAGTTAGTCTGATAGGAGTTCCTTTATAGGTGACTAGATGTTTTACTCTTGCTGTTTTTTTAATCTCTCTTTGTCTTTGACTTTAGACAGTTTGATTATAGTGTGCGATGGAGAAGACCTTTTTGCATTGTATCTGTTTGGGGATCTCCAAGTCTCCTGTATCTCTATGTCTAAATATCTTGCTAGACTTGGGAAGTTTTCAGCTATTATTTTCTTAAGAGGTTTTCTAACCTTTTCATTCTCTCTTTGGTGAAAACCTCTTAATCCCAACAATTTGAATATTTGGTCACTTTATGGTACCCTATATGTCACAAAGGCTTTGCTTATTGCTTTTTTCTTCTTCTTTTTTATTTTTATCTGACTGGATTATTTCAAAAGTTTGTCTTCAACTTCTGAGATTCTTTCTTCTGCTTAGTCTAGTCTATTGTTGCAGCTCTCAAATGTATTTTGTATTCATTCAATGAATTCTTCAGTTTCAGAATTTCTATTTGGTTCTTTTGTATAATATCTAGCTCTTTAGTAAATTTCTCATTCATATCCTGAATTGTTTTTTCTGATACCTTTTTATTATTTTTCTAAATTATCTAGTATCTAAATGAGCTTCTTTAGAATCAGTAAGTTGAATTCTTTTTCTGGGATTTTGTGAATTTATTTTTGGTTGCAATCTGTTGCTAGAGAATTTTTATGTTCCTTTGGAGGTGTCATGTCCCTTGCCTTTTTATGCTTCCAGTGTGCTAATATTGATATCTCTTCATCTGGTGTAAGCATTGCTTCTTCTAATTGTTTGAATTACTTTCATATTAAGGGACTATTTCCTGGAGATTAACCTATGATGTTGATTAAGGAGGGCACTTCGGCTTCAATTCTGGGTGCATGCAGGAATGTAGTCTCTGTGTGATTTCTTCAGATAATAACATCAGTGATATCTGTGATTTCCTCAGTGGCTTAGGGTGCAGTTATTAGTGGAGGCTGTGGTGAAGTTTTTCTGGGGACTAGGATGCCAGTTGGGCCAGTCTTTGGGCCCCAGTGGCGTCGGTGGTGAGCTGACCTTGCCTGTCCCCAGGACCCAGATGGGATATGCTGGTACCTGGACTTAGTGTGTCCAAGCAAGCTGATTCTCGGGCCTCCAGGTGGCTTACTCAGATGCTGGTAGTAGCAGCAGTGGGTTGGAAAGAAGGATAAGTTATTGGGCCACTGGGAGGCTAGCATGGTATGGATGATGGTAAGAGCAGTGGTGAGATGACCCTCTGGTTCCTGGGCAGTATGCTGGTGTTGGTGTTGGCTTAGACAGGCTGAGTGTGTCTGTCTCCAGGCCTGCAAGAGGCATGTGCAGGTAAGTGCCAACTGTGGTATAGCATCTGGGTGGAGAGGCCCAACCTCACATCCCCAGGAGGATTGTTCTGATGCCAATGGAAGTAGATGAAACTGGGAAATCTCTTAGCCCTTAGACTATGTGCTCTGGCACTGAGAACCAAAGCTAGGCTGGGCAGGTTTGTTCTCAGGCCCCCCAGTGGTCTGTGCTGTGGTAGGCAGGGGTAGAAAATCCCCAGGTCATTGGCAGGATGCTCAAGTGAGAGGTGACAGTGACCACACTGCTACCCTTCCACTGGGGAGGGTGGTACTGCCTTCAGTGGCAGGCAGCCTAGGCTGGCTGGTAGGAACATGTGCACCTCTCATGCCTTAGCCCCAGTGTGTTCATGCCTTAGCCACTGCTTGATATGCAGCACCCCATTAACATCTTAGGCCCAACATTTTTAGCCCATGCATTGGCCATGCCTCAGCCCCTGCTGCAGTAGCCTGCAGTCACTCACATCTAAGCCTTAGAGGCAGCAGCCATGCTTCTCTTGTGCCTCAGCCCTAGTGCTGCTAGGCTTCCAGACAGTATGCAGTCTGCTGGGGGTAGAGCTCTAAATCGGAGCCTTGCTGTAGCTGCTTAGGTCTCAGGGAATGTGTGGGACACAATATGAGCTCCCTCTTTGGACAGTTTCATCCTACAACTTCTTGGTAGCTCTCTATGTTAGTTTCAGGACCTGCAAGGGTCAACAGGCTCTTCCATGGCTAGGAATGCAGGAGTTTGTTGAGGAAATGTGTACCACTAAGGGTTCTTCACTTCCCCTTTCCCTGTATTGGGAAGACTCTTGGCTCCCAGATTATCCTGGCTGAGCAGGCTGCCTTGCTTCCTTTTCCTTCTTTGCTTTAGGTATTTCCTGTCACTTTTCTTTTGAATTCTAGTTTTCTCTTTTGGATTATCTATTCAAAGTGTGATTATGTAACTCACAATTTTAGTTCTTAGTAAAGGAGGAAGGTATAAAATACCTCTAAACAGTGGTCTTCAAGCCTCCTCCCACAGATAATATTTCTTTTGTCATATAACATATCATGAGAGTAGTTTCTCATTATAGTCATAGGTTTCACCCACACTTACATGAGAGGGAATCATACAAGGGTAAGAGTCATTGGAGGTCATCTTAGAATCTGCCTTCAACATCATTCAAAGTTTCTGTTTTGTGTGTCCTAGACACTTTTATGGCCTTAATAGTACTTTATTTTTAAAGTATGAACAGTGTAAAATTGCATCAGAAGCCATAAATTCCACAAGAGAACTATTTAAAATGCCTTTTAAAACTAACATGTTTCAGTTGTTCAAAGTTATCTGGAAAACCTATCATTAGGCTGGTGCTTGCTTTGCTGGTCTTTGCCTAAAACACAATACCTGGGAGCAATTTTTCAGATACACTATTTCTATCACTGTGAAGTTAACAAAATCAGAATAAAAACTAGGTTAGAGAGAATATTTTGAAAATTTTTTTAAGTTCAAAAAATACTAAGCTTTAACTTTTGCATATTTGTAAACACAGGAAGGAAACAAATTATCCCGACACTAAGAACATCTGGAGCAATATAAAAAGAGTATTAGAATGACAGAAAACAACTCTAATCATATACATACTATCTATATTTTCTTGTACTCAGAAATAAATATTGGTTGTATTCAGTAAGCATCTAAACTGTCTCTTGTTCCATGAAATCCACAACTGAAATTCTTAACTCACCAGACCTTCTATTCTAGTTCAAAATTCAATTTTCCAAATTCTATTTCCCTTCCTCCTATCAAAGGTCTGAACATTTACAAAATTTATGAAGTGGAGTCTTGCCAATCCTAGAACTCAAACTAATGACTTAAAGTCTTGTAGTATGGACTTTGAAACAGACATCCCATGTCACACTTTGTAAAAACATCAGGAGATATACACCAACTTACAAAAATATGTCAGATGAAAATACAGTTCCTCTTATTAAAAAAGACAGTGATACAAGCAGTGTGTTTTATTATGTGTTTGAACATTCTATTTGTTTATATCAGCAATTGTATGACAAAAGTAAGGTTGTGGAATAACATTCCAGTTTGCATTATTTTGAACAGAGGTTCTAGAACACTGGCCCAAAGCATTCTTCAGAAAAGCATGTCTATCTATGCCACAATGGGGTGTCCAGAAGAGAAGTGAAAATATAGTAAAAAAAATTAATTCATACATTTGTATTTGTCATGATTAGCTGATGTTTTATTTGGTATTACCAAGAATGTAAAATCAAGATGGCAATTGGAGAAAATCTGCTTTAATTTAGTTATTAGACAAATTCTATTTCATTTAGGATGTATCTGTCTGCAGGTAACAGAATACACAACTAATGATGGCTAAAACCATGAGGACATTTACTGTTTACAAGTAGAGAGATAGATGGTCCCAAGTGGATTCACTAAGTCAACAATGTTGACTAAGACTCTGGCCTATTCTTCTCTTCCCATCTGCCATCCTCAGCACAACAGTGTCTTCACTCATGACCACAGGGTGGCTGCAACAGATCTGAGAATCATGCTCTCAGCATTCCAAGCAGGAAGGACAAAAGTAGGTAGAAAACAGCTCTCTTCCAGTTTACCCAGCACCATTTATTAAATAGGGAATCCTTTCCCCATTTCTTGTTTTTCTCAGGTTTGTCAAAGATCAGATAGTTGTAGATATGCGGCGTTATTTCTGAGGGCTCTGTTCTGTTCCATTGATCTATATCTCTGTTTTGGTACCAGTACCATGCTGTTTTGGTTACTGTAGCCTTGTAGTATAGTTTGAAGTCAGGTAGCTTGATGCCTCCAGCTTTGTTCTTTTGGCTTAGGATTGACTTGGCAATGTGGGCTCTTTTTTGGTTCCATATGAACTTTAAAGTAGTTCTTTCCAATTCTGTGAAAAAGTCATTGGTAGCTTAATGAGGATGGCATTGGATCTATAAATTACCTTGGGTAGTATGGCCATTTTCACGATATTGATACTTCCTACCCATGAGCAGGGAATGTTCTTCCATTTGTTTGTATCCTCTTCTATTTCATTGAGCAGTGGTCTGTAGTTCTCCTTGAAGAGGTCCTTCACATCCCTTGTAAGTTGGATTCCTAAGTATTTTATTCTCTTTGAAGCAATTGTGAATGGGAGTTCACTCATGATTTGGCTCTCTGTTTGTCTGTTATTGGTGTATAAGAATGCTTGTGATTTTTGTACATTGATTTTGTATCCTGAGACTTTGCTGAAGTTGCTTATCAGCTTAAGGAGATTTTGGGCTGAGACGATGGGGTTTCCTAGATATACAATCATGTCATCTGCAAACAGGGACAATTTGACTTCCTCTTTTCCTAATTGAATACCCTTTATTTCCTTCTCCTGCCTGATTGCCCTGGCCAGAACTTCCAACACTATGTTGAATAGGAGTGGTGAGAGAGGGCATCCCTGTCTTGTGCCAGTTTTCAAAGGTAATGCTTCCAGTTTTTGCCCATTCAGTATGATATTGGCTGTGGGTTTGTCATAGATAGCTCTTATTATTTTGAGATACGTCCCATCAATATCTAATTTATTGAGAGTTTTTAGCATGAAGCATTGTTGAATTTTGTCAAAGGCCTTTTCTGCATCTATTGAGATAATCATGTGGTTTTTGTCTTTGGTTCTGTTTATATGCTGGATTACATTTATTGACTTGCGTATATTGAACCAGCCTTGCATCCCAGGGATGAAGCCCACTTGATCATAGTGGATAAGCTTTTTGATGTGCTGCTGGATTTGGTTTGCCAGTATTTTACTGAGGATATTTGCATCAATGTTCATCAAGGATATTGGTCTAAAATTCTCTTTTTTGGTTGTGTCTCTGCCCGGCTTTGGTATCAGGATGATGCTGGCCTTATAAAATGAGTTAGGGAGGATTCCCTCTTTTTCTATTGATTGGAATAGTTTCAGAAGCAATGGTACCAGTTCCTCCTTGTACCTGTGGTAGAATTTGGCTGTGAATCCATCTGGTCCTGGACTCTTTTTGGTTGGTAAGCTATTGATTATTGCCATAATTTCAGATCCTGTTATTGGTCTATTCAGAGATTCAACTTCTTCCTGGTTTAGTCTTGAGAGAGTGTATGTGTTGAGGAATTTATCCATTTCTTCTAGATTTTCTAGTTTATTTGCGTGGAGGTGTTTGTAGTATTCTCTGATGGTAGTTTGTGTTTCTGTGGGATCGGTGATGATATCCCCTTTATCATTTTTTATTGCGTCTACTTGATTCTTCTCTCTTTTTTTCTTTATTAGTCTTGCCATGTGTAGGAAGCTGAAACTGGATCCCTTCCTTACACCTTATACAAAAATTGATTCAAGATGGATTAAAGACTTAAATGTTAGACCTAAAACCATAAAAACCTTAGAAGAAAATCTAGGCATTACCATTCAGGACATAGGCATGGGCAAGGACTTCATGTCTAAAATACCAAAAGCAATGGCAACAAAAGCCAAAATTGACAAATGGGATCTCATTAAACTAAAGAGCTTCTGCACAGCAAAAGAAACTACCATCAGAGTGAACAGGCAACCTACAAAATGGGAGAAAATTTTCGCAACCTACTCATCTGACAAAGGGCTAATATCCAGAATCTACAATGAACTCCAACAAATTTACAAGAAAAAAACAAACAACCCCATCAAAAAGTGGGCCAAGGATATGAACAGACACTTCTCAAAAGAAGACATTTATGCAGCCAAAAGACACATGAAAAAATGCTCATCATCACTGGCCATCAGAGAAATGTAAATCAAAATCACAATGAGATACCATCTCACACCAGTTAGAATGGCAATCATTAAAAAGTCAGGAAACAACAGGTGCTGGAGAGGATGTGGAGAAATAGGAACACTTTTACACTGTTGGTGGGACTGTAAACTAGTTCAACCATTGTGGAAGTCAGTGTGGCGATTCCTCAGGGATCTAGAACTAGAAATACCATTTGACCCAGCCATCCCATTACTGGGTATATACCCAAAGGACTATAAATCACAGTGCTATAAAGACACATGCACACATATGTTTATTGTGGCACTATTCACAATAGCAAAGACTTGGAACCAAGCCAAATGTCCAAAAATGATAGACTGGATTAAGAAAATGTGGCACATATACACCATGGAATGCTATGCAGCCATAAAAAATGATGAGTTCATGTCCTTTGTAGGGACATGGATGAAATTGGAAATCATCATTCTCAGTAAACTATCGCAAGGACAAAAAACCAAACACCGCATGTTCTCACTCATAGATGGGAATTGAACAGTGAGAACACATGGACACAGGAAGGGGAACATCACACTCTGGGGACTGTTGTGGGGTGGGGGGAGGGGGGAGGGATAGCATTAGGAGATATACCTAATGCTAAATGACGAGTTAATAGGTGCAGCACACCAGCATCGCACATGTATACGTATGTAACTAACCTGTATATTGTGCACATGTACCCTAAAACTTAAAGTATAATAAAAAAATTTTTTAAAAAAAGAAAACAGCTCTCTTCAGTAGTGCTTTTCTTATCAGAGAAGATCTGATATTGCTTACTGTAGATCCATCACAAAATTGCAAGAATGTTGGCACATTCACTGGGAGCTAATAATTTGAAGTTAATTCTGTTATAGTAGTGCTGGATGTCTAGTCAAAGTCTATTTTTCCTTCTTCCTTACAGATGTTACTCTTTCCTCCATGTGAGTCAGGTAAAGGTAACCCCATTCCCAGATCCTCATTCTTCTATGTCAATCAAGCGTTTTCCTATAAATCAAGTTTTCTGGTGCTTGCCACTGAAAGCACCTTAACTAATGCACTAAGCTATTTATAAAAGTGAGCTTTGAGCCATTCTAAGTATCCAAGAACAGGAAAATGTACTGTGGAAGAATAAATCATGAAATGGAAAGACATTGGCTATATGCTAAATTTTAAACCTAAACAGAAAACAATATAATCTCACATCTGTACCAAAAAGAAAGCACAAAATGCATATAAATGGGGAAGAGACTAAGGCTATAGCCCAAAATGTTAGCAATGAATAAGGAATTGTCAATGACTTTTCTTTCCATTTTTTCTTTCTTCCTTTTCTCTTTCTTGTTTCCTAAGTTTTTACCATGAATATATAATAATCTGATAGTAAAACTAAATTTAGTATATGCCAAAAGAAGTGTTACCATTATTTGAAAACTATATGGACTCACATTAATAAAATTATTATTTCTTCAATGTATTTAATAGTAGCAAAAGGAAAATAATCTTGAAGGCTGTTTTTCTAAAGCATATGTATTTTTACAAATATGTTTTACAATATAGTCTATTTGTACATACTGAAAAATATTAATGCAATGATAGTAAAAATAAGTAAAGTTTCTCTCACCCAACATTAAAATGACTTATGTTATACAAGTAATGGCTACTGATTAACAAAAAAATCATAATGACTTTATTAATATAATAAAGACCAAGTAATTGTCACTAATGGGTAGAATTATTTTATTTGAGGAATTTGTAGGAAGAATAAAGTAAAAGTATTAGGCAAGGTATGGCAAACTACTTGTGTTAGAAAAACTTCAGACAAATTAATTTTTTTTTTATAGAGGCTCGCTCTGTCACCAGGGTAGAGTGCAGTGGCACAATCACAGCTCACTGCAGGCTCTACCCCCTGGACTCAAGCGATCTTCCCACTTCAGCCCCCTGAGTAGCTGGGACCACATGTATGCACCACCATGTCTGGCTAATTTTTTAATTTTTTTTTTTTTTTTTTTGTAGAGACAGGGTCACCCTATTATTTTTCCCAGGCTGATCTCGAAACCCTGGGCTCAAAGTATCTGCCCACTTCAGCTTCCTAAAGTGCTTGAATTACAGGTGTGAGCCACTGTGCCCAGTTAGACAAAGTAAGTTTGACAGAGTTTGAGTAAAGAATTATTTATGAGTTGGGCAGCACTCAAAACCAGAGAAGTTCAGAGAACTCCACCAAGCAGCATGAACAGTGAGGTTTTATAACACAAATATGGAAGCAAAGTAGAGAAATCATCTGATTGACTGCAGATAAGCATTTGCATTAGTTGAGTATGGTCTGATCATTTGGCTGCCCATACTGGCTGATGCTTGGCTGTTTATGATTGGCTAAGAATTGGCTGTTTGTTACATTCTTAAGTTAGGCTTTTGTTTGTTTACACACTAAGTTAGGTTGCAGTTTGTTACATAGGAACTCAAAGTATGGAGACATCCTCAGGCAAATGGCCTCCTGCGTTGTTAGTCAGTCTCAAGTAGAGCTACTAAGGAAAAATATTCTGAAGACTAAAAAAGTGAATTTCCTAACTGATGGAAGCCTCAGGTTCTGCAGCAGTGCCTTGGAGGCCACACCATGTGCTGCACTGTGAAGTGGATAAGCTGGGTGCCTAGTGCAGCCCCTCTCCTATTCCAGCTGAGCTGCTTTACTTCTATCCAGTGTAAAATTTGTTTTCTAGATGTCTTTTGGAAAAATAAAAGGGAATGGGGGAAGTTTTGCTACCACATGTCACTGCCCAAATGAAGCTTCTTTTTCCTACTAAGAGGATAAACAGGGGTCCCCAACTGCTTATATAATTTACTGGATGAAAATAAATAGACTTCATAAATTACCTCCCAAATATTTGCTTCATACACTTTGAACAAGTATTAATGAGGTCAGGGCTACAGGAAGAGAAATTTTAAGACAGTTCTTGTTCCTGCCAAGAGTTAATCTAGGACAGGTTGTTGGATCCCTCCCCCAAAATCAACTCTAGAAAAACTATAGATGCTAGACGGAAACACAGAATGCAGCAATTAACAACAAGTAAAAAAAAGGTAAGAAAATCCCACAGACTGAAGCTTGCTATAAACTATAAACTGATTTGTGTGAGAGTAGGGTGGCCAAAGCCCAGGAGCCAGTGGTGAGGGAACGGGTTGGAGGAAAGCTTTTTTTCCACTCTTACCCCACTTTGTCTTAGAAAACTCATTTCCTGACTCTATATCACAGATAGTAGCAACTTCTTGGGTCATTTGTGATCATGGAGGGGAAATATCAGAGCAGTGCACAAGTCCATTGGAGGTAAAGAGTTTGGGAAATATGCTGACTGACCACCCATCCTCAACTCTTCAAAACCCAGGGCTGTGGATTATAACACAGGAGGCTGTCTCCTCCAATGATGCGTCTTTCCAGGAATTTCAAGATCAGTCCCTGACCAGAGAGTAGCTGAGCAGAATAGCAGCAAGCAGGAACTATCAATGAGGGTTTGTGGCTCCTGGGCTTCTCCTCCTCCCTCTTCCTAATTTTCTGACTGACTAGGGGCTAGTACTTATCTCCTTCCCAACACATTGCCAAACAGAATAGCTGGTAGTACCAGGGAAACATTGCCTCACAGACTCAAATAACAAACAAGATATCTGGGAAGTATAAGTTATTTCTTTAAGTCAACAAACTGAAAAATATATATCATTTGAAACAATGTTGTTGGAACAGAAAGGTCAAGATTTTAAATTAAGCATGATAGATATTCTTTAGAAGATAAGAGGAAAATAAAATAAAAAAAAGAAAAAATTTTTTAAACAACCAAGTGGAAATATTATATATGAAAATAAAATACTCAAAAGAAAGAACATAGTGGATTGGTGTAATAGCAGGTAGATGCTTTAAAAATCAACTGTAAGAAGACTGGGTTGAGAAGTTTCCCCAGAAGGCAGTGAGAATGAGAAAAGGAAAAAAATACAGAGTACAAAACTAGATATAGCAACATCCACATAATAAGAGTCTTAAAAGGAGGCAAAAAATGAAGAAATATTAGAAAAAAATAATGGAATTAAATGTCTTAGAATTAGACAAAGATGAAAGACCTCACATTAAAAAGGCCAATTCTGTGCAAAACAGAAGAGACTGGAGAGCCACAGAGATATGCTAAACTTAAATTAGAATGTTAAGGGCAGACAAAACTTATAAAGATTCCAGAAAGAAAGAGCACATCACCTACAAAAGATCAAGGATTAGATTGGCATTAGACTTCCCAAAGCAAAATTAGATGAAAAAGAACAGTGAAGTTATCAAGGTATTCAAGCAAAAGTCTTGAATATGGAATTTTGTATCCAGTTATTCAACATTGAGCATATAGTAAAAAACATCCTCAATTATACAAGGTCTGAAAAATTTTGTAACTTGTATGTTTTTTGTAAGCCTTGTGATAACCACAAAGCAAAAAACTACAATAGATACACTAAAAATAAAAAGCAAGGAATTAAAACATACTACCAGAAAAAATCACTTAACCACAAAGGAAGACTATAAGAAAGGAAGAAAAAAAAGAGATTTATAAAATAGCCAAAAAACAAGTAACAAAATATCAGTATTAAATCCTAATCTATCTGTAATAACCTTGGATATAAATGGACTAAATATTCCAACTAAAAGAGAAAGTGACTGAATGGCTAAAAATACCGAATCATATGCTGCCCACAAGAAGCTCACTTCACCTATAAAGACACACATAGACTAAAAGCAAAGGAATGGAAAAAAGATATTCCATGCAAACAGAAACTAATAAAGAACAGGAGTAGCTCTACTTATCAGATAAAACAGACTTGAAGTCAGAAATTATTTTTTTAAAAGACAAGACCATTATATAATGATCAAGGGGTCAATACTGCAGGATAATTTAATAATTTTTAAATATATACATTCAACACTGAAGCACTTAAGTATATAAAGCAAATATTAACAGGGCTGAAGGGTTAGATTTACTGTAATACCATAACAGTAGGGGACTTCAAAATCTCACTTTCAGCAATATACAGATAACCCAGGAAGAAAATCAACAAAGGAACATTGGAGTTAAACTACACCGTTTTTTTTTGTTTGTTTGTTTGTTTGGTTTGGTTTGGTTTGGCTTGGTTTTGAGACGGAGTTTCACTCTTGTTGCCCAGGCTGGAGTGCAATGGCACCATCTTGGCTCACTACAACCTCCACCCACGCACCGCACCCCACCCCCGGTTCAAGCGATTCTCCTGCCTCAAACTCCCAAATAGTTGCGATTACAGGCATGCGCTTCCACACCTGGCTAATTTTTGTATTTTTAGTAGAGACAGGATTTCACTATATTGGTCAGGCTGGTCTCAAACTCCTGACTTCAGGTAATCCACCTACCTCGGCCCCCCCAAAGTGCTGGGATTACAGACATGAGCCACAGTGCCTGGCCTAAACGGCACTCTAGACCAGGTAGACTAACAGATATTTACAGAACATTCCACAGAACAGCTGCAGAATACACATTCTTCTTAACAGCACATGGAACATTCTACAGGATCAACCATATGTTAGGCCAAACAAGTCTCAACAAATTTTTAACAGTTGGAATCACATCAAGTATCTTTGCTGACCACAGTGCAATAAAACTAAAAATCAATAACAGGAAGAACTTTGGAAATTATTTAAATAAATAAAAACTAAACAACATGCTTATAAATAACCAGTCAATGAAAACATTTTAAAAGAATTAAGGACAAATACCATGTGATTATTTCAATAGATGCTGAAAAAGTATATGATAAAATTCAACATTCCTCATCATAAAAACCCAACCAGCTGGACATAGAAGGAACATACCTCAACAAAATAAAGGCCATATGTGACAAACCCATAGCCAACATCATACTAAATGATGAAAGCTAAAACTTTTTCTCTAAGATATGGAACAAGACAAGGATGCCCACTTTCACTACTTTTATTCAACATAGTACTAGAAGTTCTAGCCAAAGTAATTGTGCAAGCAAAAGAAATAAAGGGCCTCAAAATTGGAAAAAAGGAAGTCAAATTGTTCTTGTTTGCAGATGACAAGATTATACATAGAGAAAACCCTAAAGACTACACCAAAAACAACTGTTTGAACTTATAAATGAATTTAGTAAAGCTTCAGGATACAAAATCAATGTATGAAACTAGGTAGTGTTCATATATAGCAATAGCAAACAATCTGAAAAACAAATCAAGAAAATAATTCCTTTCAAAATAGCTACAACTAATAATATAAAATACCTAGGAATAAACTTAACCCAGGAGATGAAAAATCTCTACAATGAAAACTACTAAACATAATGAAAGAAATTAAAGAGGAAACAGATAAGTGGAAAGATATCCTGTGTTCATGGATTGGAAGAATATTGTTAAAATGTCCATATTATCTAAAGTGATCTACAGATTCAATGCAATTGCTATCGAAATACTAATGGCATTCTTCACAGAAATAGGAAAAAAACTTTTAAAAATTCATACAGAAACATAAAAGACTCCAGATAGCCAAAGCAATCCTGAGCAAAAAGAACAAAGCTAAAGGCATTACACTATCTGTATTAGTCCATTCTCTGCTGTAAAGAACTACCTGAGACCGGGTAATTTATGAAGAAAAGAGATTTAATTAACTCACAGTTCCACAGGCTTAACAGAAAGTGTGACTGGGGGGCCTTGGGAAACTTAAAATCATGGCAGAAGGTGAAGGGGAAGCATGCACGTTTACCATGGCAGAGTAGGGGTGGTAGGAAGGGATGCGCCACACACTTTCAAACAACCAGATCTCATGAGAACTCACTCACTATTTTGAGAACAGCAGAGGGGAGGTCCACCCACCCTGATTCAATCACCTCCCACCAGGCCCCTCTTCTGACATATGGGATTACAATTTAAGATGAGATTTGGGAGGTGACACAGAGCCAAACCATATTATTCCACCCCTGTCCCCTTCCAAGTCTCATGTCCTTCTCACATTTCAAATCATGCCTTCCCAATAGTCATATGATATCTTAACTCATTCCAGCATTAACTCAAAATTTCAGGTCCAAAGTCTCATCTAAGACAAGGCAAGTCCCTTCTGCCTATGAGCCTGTAAGATCAAAAATAAGTTAGTTACTTCCAAGACACAACGGGGGCACAGGCATTGGGTAAATGCTCCCATTCCAAATGGGAGAAACTGGTCAAAACAAAAGGGCAATGGGCCACATGCAAGTCTGAAACCCAGCAGGTCAGTCTTTAAGTCTCAAAACTTCAAAATAATCTCTTTTGATGCCATGGATATGAGACATGTTCTCACATGTCTCACATCCACATCACATTGATGGAAGGGGTGGGCTCCCAAGGCCTTGGGCAGCTCCACCCCTATAGCACTGCAGGGGAAAGCCCCAGTTGCTGCTTTCACAAGCTGGCATTGAGTGTCTGTGGCTTTTCCAGGTGCCCGGTGCAAGCCATTGGTGGGTCTACCATTCTGGGGTCTGGAGGACGGTGGCCCTCTTCTCACGGTTCCACTAGGCAGTGCCCCAGTGAGGACTCTGTGTGGGGGCTCCAACCCTACATTTCCCCTCTGCATTTCCCATGGTAGAGGTTCTCCATGAGGTTTCTGCCCCTGCAGTGGACTTCTACCTGGACATCCAGGAATTTTCATACATCCTCTGAAATCTAGGCAGAGGTTCCCAAAGCTCACTTCTTGTCTTCTGCATGCACCCACACACCCAACACCATGTAGAAGCCACTAAGGCTTAGGGCTTGCACCATATGAAGCAACATCCCAAGCTGTACCTCGGTCCCTCTTAGCCACAGCTGGAGCTGGAGTGGCTGGGATGCAGGGTGCCATGCTCCAAGGCTGCACAGAGCAGCAAGGCCCTGGGCCCAGCCCATAAAACCATTTTTTCCTCATAGGCCTCCAGGCCTGTTATGAGAGGGGCTGCCAGCAAGGCCTCTGACATGCCCTGGAGACATTTTCCCCATTGTCTTGGCTATTAACATTTGGTTCCCCATTACTTATATAAATTTCTGCAGCTGGCTTGAATTCCTCCCTGAAAATGGACTTTTCTTTTTCACCACATGGTCAGGCTACAAATTTTCAAAACTTTTATGTTCTGCTTCCCTTTTAAACATAAATTTCAATTTCACACCATCTCTTTGTGAACATATATGACTGTATGCTGTTAGGGGCAGCCAGTCCACCTCTTGCACACTTTTCTGCTTAGAAAGTTCTTCCAGCAGATACCCTAAATCATCTCCCTCAAGTTCAAAGTTCCACAGATCTCTAGGGCAGGGGACAAATGCCACAAGTCTTTTCACATAATCTTTGCTCTAGTTCCCAATAAGTTCCTCATCTCCATCTGAGACCACCCTAGCCTGGACTTCATTGTCCATATCACGGTCAGCATTTTGGTCAAAGCCATTCAACAGGTCTTTAGGAAGTTCCAAACCTTCCCACATCTTCCTGTCTTATTCTGAGCCCTCCAAACTGTTCTAACCCCTGCCTATTACCAAGTTCCAAAGTTGCTTCCATGTTTTCTTTATAGGGATGCCCCAATAATACAAAAATTGGATTTCCCCAATTTCTGTATTAGTCCATTCTCACCCTGCTATAAACAACTACCTGAGACTGGTGATTTATGAAAAAAAGAGGTTTAATTGACACACAGTTCTACAGACTTAACAGGAAGCATGACCAGGAGGCCTCAGGAAACTCATAATCATGGCAGAAGGCAAAAGAGAAGAAAATACATCATCTTACCATGGCAGAGCAGGAGGTAGGGGAGTAGTGCCACACACTTTCAAATCACCAGATCTCATGAAAACTCACTAGCAGGGGAACAGCAAGGGGAATGTCTGTCCCCATGATTAAATCACCTCCCACCAGGCCCTTCCCCTGACATGTGGGGATTATAATTTGAGATGAGATTTGTGTAGGGACGCAGAGTCATACTGTATCACCACTTGACTTCAAAATATACTACAAAGCTAGAGTAACTGAACGAGCATGGTACTGGCATAAAAACCAACTAGAAAAATGAAACAGAATAGAGAACCCAGAAATAAATTAATTCATTTAAAGCCTACTAATTTTCGACAAAGGCACCAAGAACATAAATTGGGGAAAGCCTCATTTAATAAATGAGGCTGGTAAAACTGGATATATATAGGCAGAAGAATGAAACTGAACCCCTATCTCTCACCATATACAAAAATAAACTGTAAATGGATTAAAAAAACTTAAATGTAAAACATGAAACTACTAGAAGAAAACATAGAGGAAATCCTTAAAGAAACTGGACTTGGCAAAGATTTTTTAGAATAAGATCTGAAAAGCACAACATGAGCAAAAATAGACAAATTAGATTATATCAAAATAAAAACCTACACAGCAAAAGAAAAAATCAATAGAGTGAAGAGGAAACCTATAGAATAGGGGAAAGTATTTGCAAACTACGCATCTGCCAAGGGGTTGATATCCAGAATATATAACGAACTCAAACAACTCAATAGAAAAACCAAATAATAAAATTAAAAAATGAGTAAAAAACCTGAATAGACATCTTTGAAGACATATATATGGCCAATAGATATATGAAAAAATGCTCAGCATCACTAATCATCAGAGTAATGCATATCAAAAATACAGTGAGATATCACCTCATCCCAGTTAGAATGGCTATTATCAAACAGACAAAAAAATAACAAATGCTGGTGAGGATGTCAAGAAAAGGAAACTCTTATATACTGTTGGTGGAAATGTACATTAGTACAGCCCTTACAGAAAATGGTATGGAGGCTCCTGAAAAACTTAAAATAGAACTACCACGTGATTTAGCAATCCATTACTAGGTATACATCGAAAGGAAGTTAAACCAGTATGTCAAAGAAACATCTGCACACCCATGTTTATTGCAGCACTATTCACAATAGCCAAGACATGGAATTAACCTAAATTCCTACCTACAGATTAATGGGTGAAGAAAATACAATATATATTAATGAAATACTATTCACCCATCAAATAGAATGAAATTCTATCATTTGTGGCAACATGGATGAACCTGGAGCACATTGTGTTAAGTAAAATAACCCAAACACAGAAAGGCAAATACCGTATGATTGTATTCATATGTGGAATCTAAATAAGTTGACTTCATAAAAGTAGAGAGAATAGTGGTTATCAGAGGCTGGGAAGGGTAGGGAGAGGGGGAAACTGGCAGAGGTTGTTCAATGGGTACAAAGTTATATTTAGAAAGAATAAGTTTGGGTGTTCTGATATACAGTAAGGTCACTACAGCAAAAAACAATGTAGTATATATTTCAAGATAGCAAGATAGAGAAGATTTTGAATATTGTCACCACAAAGAAATAACAAATATTTTGAGTGATAGAAATGGTAATTACCCCCAAATTGATCATTATTCTATGTACATATTCACTGTAAAAACACCCTGTACCTCATAAATATGTACAATTATTATGTGTCCATTATAAATTTAAAATTGTAAACAAAAAGAAAAAGAAACATGGGATGGCAATCATAATTTCCGAAAAATAAAAATGCAAGGCAAAAACAATCATAAGAGATAAAGAAGAATGTTACCAAAAACAAGAACAATTGAAAAATGTATCAGTCAATGATGGAGTGTACAATAAGTATAAATAGATAAATCAACAATTTTAGATATAGATTTTAATATACCTTCTTAGAGACTAATATATCAGCCAGAAAAAAAAAATATGCAGTAATATCAATAACCTGAAGAATTTAAACAATAAGCTCCAACTATTAGACAATAGAGAACTTTTCACCTAACAGAGAATATTCGATCTTTATAAGCATACCATGTAACACTTAAAAAGTTAAATCTTGTTTTTGTCTATAAGGGAAGATTCCATACATTCCACAATATCAATGGTTTATATACTGCATTCTCCTAGCACAATGCATTAAAATTAGTGACTACTAACAAACAAACAGAGAACTTTAAAAAAAAAAATCTCACCTGTTTGGAAATATATGTTACCAAATTGTCCCTGTGTTAAAGAGGAAAAGAAGCAATACATAGAACTGACGGGTAATACAAACTTTGCTTTTCAGCCTTTGTTGGACATATGTAAAGCAGTACTCAGAGAAATTTTAGCTTTACATTTGTCAAGATACAAGAAAGTTTAAAAATCAATTGATGAGTCATTCAACTCAAGATGTTAAGGAAAGGGCTACGGAATAAACTTAAAGAAATAAGAAGGAAGGAAGTAATAAAGGCAGTGAGAAAAATAAATAAAGTAGAAACCAAATATTAAATAATGAGAAAAGTAATAAAACCAAAAACTGATTCTAGAACAGACTAATAATATTGACCAATAAAATGCAGAATGAAAAAATGGAAACTAACCACAGAAATTTTGGAGAATTTAAAAAAAATAATAAAAATTTTATAAATAATTCTGTGTGAATAATTTTGAATTCTAGATGAAAATGTTAAATTGCTAGAAAAATTTTAAATGCAAAAATTGATGCAAGAAAAAATAGAAAACTTAGATAAACCAATTAGGACTAAAGAATCTGAAAAGGTAAAAATCTCACTTACCCCATAAAAGAAAAAGAAAAAGAAAAAACAAGACCAAATAGTTTTTTGTGTGACTGAATCATTAAATTCTATATTACTACTAGTCATTCACAAAAACAGTAAAAGAATGTAAGCCTATTCAATCAGGCCATTTTTTTCCCCAAAACTATATAAGAAGAGAGCAAGAAAAGAAAATATAAGCACATGTCACGTATAAACATAGCTAAGCCAACAGAAGTAACTAAAACAATATAGGGGTCAGGGAAGCCAGCATTCCAGAAATGTTAAAGGCCTCACAAAAGTTTTATTTAATGATATGCTTTATTCACTTAAGGAGAACATCAGCAAATTAATGAAAATATCAATAGCTATTCATATGTGTAGGCAAATCATACAACTATATTGCTTTGATTTGAAATGACCCTGTATAAGAAATAACCTCCCCATCACATGGAAAATTCTAGATAAATACAATAACTAACTTAAAGCATTTTGTCACATAAAAGGATAATATACCACTAATATATGTGAGTGAAAAAGTTGATTTATTACATTCATTCCACTTACCCCAACTTTATTTATAGTTTAGTGGGGTAGGGTCCAAAGAAATGAAATACAGGACAATTTAGAAGTGTCAACTTTGTTCCCCAAAAGACTGGGTTATACAATGAGGTTAGCAGGCCTTCCTGGATCCCTGGAGGGACAGCCCTTCTGACTCTGCTATAGACTGACCCTGCTCATATTCAGAAGTAGGAAGCCACTAAACATATTCATCACCTTCTACTAAGATGGCTTCTGGGGACCAGAAAGCACTTAAATGCCAGGATTGATTTTTATTTTTCACCCTAGTCTGAGTAAATCTAGTTTTTAAGGAGGAGAGAGGGCACTTTTCTGAGAAGTCATTTGCATAACAAAAGGAGCATTATAATTGCCTTCTCTGTAGCAGAAAAAAAGTGAAGCATGTATTTAGACTAAATATCAGACCACATCCTGTGTCACATGGCATGGTACGGGAGTAATGACTGATTGCTGGCACAAAACGATAACTCTTTGGAAAAGAGCCTTATCCCTTTGTCCTTTTTCAGAAGTCATTACTTAAAAATTTAATGAGGCTAATTCAAAAAAGAAGAATCTATCCTTCCAGGAAGACAAAAATAAATTCCTCAACCTCTTTCACCTACCCTGCATACACACACAGATGTATACACACACACATACACACACACACACACACAGACCAGAGGAGCTGGGCTCCTGGGCAGAGGCCCCAAGACACACAGCAAAGTCCAGAAGACACTAAGGTTTGGGGCAGCCAATCCAGCCACATCTCAAGATTTTCTAGTTCATTCTCCTGCCTTTCAGCTGAGGGGCAAGACAGGAGGAATATTTAGTTGAATGATGTATCCAGCCAGGGGCACTGTTCCCAGGATGAATCAACTCTACCCCTCAACTGGGTAGAAAAATATTTTTTCCTAAATCTTATAGGGAGTTTGTGTTCCCACGCAAAAAGAGGATGAAGCAAGAATTAGGAAATTCTAGTAATAATCAAAGCCTGTCTTAAAAATCACATAATTTCATTCTGATTTCCTCACATTCATTTTTTCAAAGATCAATACAATTTTTACATAAATCTTAAATTCTGTAGGATTGTACGGCAGGAAGAAGTCCAAATCAAGACATTTTATAAATAAGGAAGCTGTAGGACAGCTCATAAAAAGAGATAGAGCCAGGACTTGAACCCAGATGTTCTGACCACTACTCCAGAATTTTTTCCACTCTATATTACTTTTCTGATAATTAAGCATATACGCATTTTGGAAGTTGGTTTTTTTTTTTTTTTTTTTTGAGACAAGAGTCACTCTGTCGCCCAGGCTGGAGTGCAGTGGAGCGATCTCAGCTCACCACAACCTCCGCCTCCCGGGTTCAAGCGATTCTCTTGCCTCAGCCTCCCGAGCAGCTAGTACTACAGGCACCCGCTACCACACCCAGCTAATTTTTTTTTTTTTTTTTAGTAGAGACGGGGTTTCACAGTGTTAGCCAGGTTGATGTCGATCTCCTGACCTCGTGATCCACCAGCCTCAGCCTCCCAAAATGCTGGGATTACAGGCGTGAGCCACCGTGCCGGCCAAAGATAAATTTTTAAAGGAAATCTCATTAAATCCATCATGTTTTAATTCACAACCAAGAAATTTTGCTGAACTATCAGAACATATTTGTGTCTCCCTATAAAACCATCAATGGTATTTATAGCGTTACTTAAATAAGCACAGCAGAAACAAATGGTAATTAACTAATCCAGATTTCCTGCCTGGGATTTGCTCTATACATGCCTTTTTTTTTTTTTTTTTTTCCATTTATTTGGAAAAGATTACCTCAACACTGATTAACAGAAACATAAAAAAGACAAAAGTTAACTTCCTTTTTTTCTTTTTTTAAGGCAGAGTCTCACCCTGTCACCCAGGCTGGAGAGAGTGGCATAATCTCAGCTCACTGCAGCCTTAACCTCCCCAGCTCAAGCGATCTGCTCACCTCAGCCCCCAAAACAGCTGGCACTACAGGCACACACCAGCACGCCCGGCTAATTTTTGTATTTTTTGTAGAGACAGGGTTTCGCCATGTTGCCCAGGCTGATGTCCAACTCCTGGGCTCAAGCGACCTACCTCGGCCTCCCAAAGTGCTGGGATTACAGGCGTGAGCCACCACACCCAGCTGAAAGTTCATTTTCTTAAATGGTGAATGTAATAAGTTAAAGAGAAAGTAGGAAGGATCTAGTATCTAATGAAAGTGAGTTATACCTGCTCAGAGACCCTCCATCGCTCAGCATGTTGCTGTCACAATTCACTACGATGGCACTCCTTTTTCAGCTTCTCCATTCGTTAAGCATTGCCATTATTTTATGCATTTATTTGTAGTGGATTTTAAAAGGGAAACAGGGAGGATTCCAAATTACCTGCATCTATAAGTGAACCATTGGCCTTCTACTAGCTTCTACTTTAAATGCTTTTGTTAGCACACATACCAAACCTAGTGCCAAGATAACAATCAGATAAAATTAAAAGCAATAGCCTGCAGCTGGAAAGGAAAACAGCAGTAATTTATTCTTTGAGTTGGGGCATGAGTTCTGATTAAAACTAATGATTAAAAAAGAACTCTTCAAGTTTGGCTACAAATTTCTCAGTATGCTTGGATTAGCCAACTTATGTCATCAACTAGGGTCTAAATTAAAGGAAAATTCCTGTATTGACTAGACAGCTATCTGTTCAACAATGAAATGTTGGCAATTGTTTCCTCCTTCATATTTTCTCTAAGCTCTTCCTACAAGACTGAACCATAATCAGTTAATTCATTGGCATGCTTCACAATGGCTTAAAAGGATGTTCTATTTTCTTCTAAAGAAATGTTTTAACATGTTAGTTTATATATATGCACATCTTAAGATTCTCTGTTTTTTTCTTAATTCTTCTTACAAAAGGTCACATAATTACAGTGTCCTCTGGAGATCATCAATACACCAACCTTGTCATCTGACAGTTGAGATAAAACTAAGATAAGAGAGCCTTACACCTGGTCCATTGTTTGGTCCCCAATGTTATACTGGCTTTCTTTTCTATCCTAACTACTAACCGCCATCTTCTGTGGCCATGTAGTGGTAACATAATAGGTACTATAATAATAGTAGTTCAAGTTGCATTTCCCCTACAAAAACTTGTGCTTAAGTAGTTCCAACACTGATCAAAATGGCGCAACTTTTTTATTATTATTATTATTATTATACTTTAAGTTTTAGGGTACATGTGCACAATGTGCAGGTTAGTTACATATGTATACATGTGCCATGCTGGTGTGCTGCACCCATTAACTCATCATTTAGCATTAGGTATATCTCCTAATGCTATCCCTCCCCCCTCCCCCTTTTTTTTTTTTTTTTTTTTTGAGATGGAGTCTCGCTCTGTCATCCAGGCTGGAGTGCAGTGGCACAATCTCAACTCACTGCAACCTCCACCTCCCCAGTTCAAGCGATTCTCCTGCCTCAGCCTCCCTAGTAGTTCGGACTACAGGCATGTGCCACCACACTCAGCTAATTTTTGTAATTTTAGTAGAGACAGGGTTTCACCATGTTGGCCAGGCTGGTCTTGAACTCCTGACCTCAGGTGATCCACTCGCCTCAGCCTCCCAATAAGTGGTGCAATTTTAAAGCAACATTTGATAATAAAATTTCAAGTAAACAAAATAATTAGATGTCTCCTTATAGCTAATTGTGACTATATGTAATTTATTTGTTTATTTATTCAACCACCATTTCTTGAGCACCAGGAACTGTTCTAAGGGCAAACAAGAGAGATCAAGAGAGACAGAGTTAGAACTTATGATCTACTGGGGAAAACAAGCAATAAAATGGTAAGTTTATAAAAGACTTAGTAACATTTCAACTAATGATAAGGACCATAGAGAAAGACATCCAAAATGCATCAAAAAGTGATCACTTCAAGGAGTTAAAAGACAGGGTAACCTTAGCTTGAGTGAACAGGGAAATGTCAGAGAAATGACATTTGTGCCCAGATCTGAATGACAAGGTAAAAGCAGGAATTACACCTGAGCAGAGGTGGCAGGGTAGGGTTTGACCTGTGAAGTAGCGTACATGTCCTTCTCTCCAAGTATTCTTGTCCAAAAGACTGAACATGAGCCAAACTCTTTCTACCTTCGGTCCTGCCTCTAGGAAAAATTGAATGTAGATAAAATTTATCCTGGTAATCTGAAGCCTTTCTTTCCATCCTTCTGTTTTCTCTCTTCCCTTCACTGATGCCTAAGGTTATATCCCCAAATCACCCATCAACTTCTTCCTCTTTCCACCACCAACCTAGCCCTGCATGCAAAGCAACCCTGTGATGCAGTGGTGCTCTTCAAACTAGTCTACTGAAAACCCTACTGCAGATGGGCATGAACCCACGTACACGAGGGCTCTGCATCTGTGTGTTATGCTATAAGGAAGTCATGGGAAATGTAAGTTACAGGTCAGGCTCTCCAGGAATGTACAGTCTATGAGGAAGACTCAATGCACAAATAATCATCACTGAATCCTCAAGATGTGCATTAACCACATGGTAGAGACCAACCACATGGTTAATCCACATTAAAAGGAGTTCGTAAAATGGAAACATCACCACTTGTGCAAACCTGGACTCTTATAATACAAAGAAATTTTTAAAAATAAAGGGTCAGTTGGTGAATATGTCTCACAATAATGACCCTCAAGATGACCTGTTCTTTGTGCCTCATGAAAGCCCGGAGTTATCAGGGTGCCCATTTCTAATAGAAAGGCTATTTGCCTCAAGTCCAACTTCCATGCTGGCATTTAAAACAAGTTTGCTACTTGCAGTATTTCAAAGCTATTTGTGGCATTTCTACTAAAATAATATATGGGAAAATGCAATAAGTAATAAATGTGATGGTAAACTGTTTATGCGGAAAGCATTAAGTGAGACTATCAAAAGCCGTTGGTTGAGGAGTTGAGGAAAAGACTGTAGTCTATTTCCACTGGAAGAAGTCAAGAGCTCTGGATTCTAACAGTCCAAATGCAAACCACACACTTTAAGCAGAGCATTTAAACATGTTTACAAGTGCCTGGTAAGGAGCTGAACTTTGAAAGAGCCTTTGATCAAACTTGGCTTTGGCTTTTGCAGGTCTAAGAGAGTGGCATCTGGGACTTGTTTACACAGATTGGGATAAAAAGCTATTTACATTTCAAATACATATTTGCCCTTGAAAGAATCAACTTCAGATGGCTTGGAGGTTTTATTTGGAGACCCAGTCAAAGGCTGAGTCCTCGACTGGGAGAAATACTTCCCACAGTTTTGATTGCCACATTGTGGTGATAATTCCACAGGCATCTCCCATCTGAGGGTAACCCAAGGAGCCAAACATCATGTGAGGACAATCCCACACAACCAAGAATTGTCCCCACTATAATGTAAGCTGTCCAAGTAAAACAAGCCAGTCACAAGAAGAGAAATACTTCTATGAAGTATCTAGAGTAGTCAGATTCAGAGACAGAAAGTATAATGGTGGTCACCAGCGTGTGGGAATGAGGACTGGGGGAGGGATGGAGAGTCACTATTTAATGGGTACGGAGTTTCGGTTTTGCAAGATGAAAAGAGTTCTGGAGATGGACAATGGAATTGGTTGCACGACAATGTGAAGTACTCTATAGCATTGAATTGTACGCTTACAAACAGTTAAGATGGTAAATTTTATGTTACATATATTTTACCATCATTAAAAATGAGCCTTAAAAATGCAATGGCAACTCCAGTTGAGATACATTGAATCCCAATCCAACTCTGAATCAGCCAAATTGAACATCAGAGGCAAGGAACACACTCCTTTCTCTTCCATCGCTTAGCATTAACCAGGGTAGAGTTATAGCATTTAGCTGTAATACAAAGCCCACAGCCAAACAGTTGAAAGTCTCATGAAATATAAACAATAACAAGTTAATACAGATCAAATCATTATGATATATGCAAAGAGACTTCATTCCATTTGGTCTAAGAACTCAGAGAACACCTCATTGGGTTCCAGATATGATTGCATGTGTAAAAGTTCTTTCTTAAGTTGTAAAACAATATATAAATAAGGTATCATACTTCTTATTTAATACAAATCCTCAATCTTGTTCCTTCAAATTACGACAAACATTCTACCACAAACAGAATCAGAAGGGCTTTATCTGGCCTTTCTCAGAACACAATAGTTACTATACAAGAGGAGGGAAAAAAACACATTAATTTTGCATGCTGGGATACACTACCAAATTTTGTATTTATACTCTTACAAATTAATTTTAAAAAAACATGACATGCCTGCAGAAATATGAACAAGCAATTTTCTAAAGATATACAAATTGGGAGATAAATATATGAAAGTGTTTGATTTCATTAGTATTTGGAAGGTGCTAATTAAATAACTAAGATATTTAGCCTTATTAGCAAGATTAGAAATGATATGACTGGACTACAGGCCCTACCTCTTGCCTTGCCCCAGAGACTAATAAGCTCCTTGATTAAGAAAAATCATTGCTAGAATGGTCATCTCACAGATTGCCTTTATACATGCAAAGAAAAAGAAAGGGATATAGATCCTTTCCTGCCCTCGCAGTCCCTAAGGTGCCTGATCTGGAAACAGGAATAAAAAGAATGCTAGCCTACATGAAAAGAGAGAAACAGCTTACAAACTATATGACAAGAAAACAATTTTGTCTTCTTTAGGAATTGAAATGATCCATTGCCCAAGAATTAACCTTGGGAGATATGTGAGCACTTGCTGGGTTTAACAGGAGTAATGGTCAATGACTAGATGGGCCCTCACCTGCCCTGGACCTACAGAGAGACTTGTGCTCCAAACCCTCTCAAACAGAAAGGCTTGCTTCTTCCTTAACTGCTTGCTCTTTGGACTTTGGAGAAAATATTACTAAGTACATTATATTACTTCCCACTTCCTTTAAGTTATTTTTATTTTTATTTTTAATTGCCTGGGCCCTTTAGTAAAGAAAGTTGCAAACACCTAAACAGCTAGTTTGGTGGTTTGGGGAGAATAAGGCACAGATTGCCCAGGAAAGGTCTCCGCTGTAAGGTGGCGAAGCGGGCCAGCAGCCTGTCAAGTCAGGCCAGCCAGTGGCCAACAGCAAGAAGGCCCCACCTACTTTGCAAATCCCTTGCTGGCAGGGACTAGATCGTCTTCGTTGTTTAATCTTGTTCAGCATTGAGCCCAATGCCTTATCATTAAGCAATGCTCAATTCCTCCACAGGCCCATTTTTATGGCAACTATCAAGTGGCATTTTTCCTTTAAGTAATACAAAAACAGACTCTTGTTTTCCTCCAGATGTTTCCCCTCTTACTTGGAGTTTAGTGAAATATTTTGTTAAATAAAATATCGCAGTGATGGATTACAAATGGCCCTGGGGTCAGGAGTGGGAAAATTGAAAATTCCCTGAAACAAAAACATCTCATCCCCATTTCTTCTGGGGTGAATTGCATGGGGCCCAGTTTAGGCCAGGACACCTTACATCACTTATGGATTCTAAGGCTGTGTTTCATTAGAAGATCGCTAGGAATTTATGTCAATTTGGATTCTGCTCAGGCCCTAGAAGCCAAGTGTTGACGGTGGGTGAGACATTTTATGCCCAGTTCTCCTGGAATGAAAGAAAACAGCTGTGTTTGTTTAAAAAAAAAGAAAACAGGTGGACATCATTACCATGATGGTCAAATAGTCATTGGATAAAAAGTAATTTCTCTCCCTTTACAGGAGGCAAGGCGATGAGTCTGTCAGGGGAATGCTCTTTAAATTAGGGCCTAGAAATTTGGGAAAAAAATGCAAAATTCTCTTCATTACTTCCAGCTCTCTAGAGTCCAGGAGACTTTTTAACAATGACACATCTAGTGGCTTCAGTGCCATTTGAGAAATAAGCAAAATCCTCTGATGCAATATTTTCCTCTATTAAAAATATTAGCTATTCATCAAGAGCACTGTCTTAGCCCCAGATGTCTAAAACTACCATTGGGATGGATCCTATCTCAGGGTAGGAAGGCATCATTTAACTACCTGAGAGGGAAAAGCAGACACATTCCAATGCTGTACAACAACATAACTCAAGACATGCCAAGACTCTTTCATGATATCTGTTACAACTACTCCATTGTCACCTAATAAATGTTCCCCCTGAATCCCCCTAGGTGATGTGCCCTTCCCCTCAAAAGCCATAGGGGCAGAGAGAAAGGAAAGGCAGGGAGGGCATCCCTGAGTCTACAGCCAAGACTGCTTGCAGGATTTTGCATCCCGTTGACCTTATCATCTATTCCTTCCAATGCTTGGAAATATCTCAGAAAATATTCCCTTTGTCCCTGCCACCTCTGTGATCTGGATTACTGGAATAACCTCCCAAAATCCCCACAGCCACCCCAAAATCAACCCTTTTATCTAATCCAAATCAGCCCACACACCACATTTGCTTTTATGGAAAAAAAAAAAAAGTTTATGCAGTTTGACACTCCCCAACTCAATAACAAATGAATAACAACAACAAAAACAATTCTTGTTCAAATGGCTCACCACAACATCCAGACTAGACTCACCCTTCCTATCCTAAATGCCTGCCCACAGATAATAGTTGCAATGACTAGACAGAACTCAGCCAAATGCAGCTAACCGCAGACAGTTTGGCCTGGACAGCCTGAAGTGGAACTGGACTAGGTAATAATGGGCTGTGAGGGCCTCAGCAAAGGGGAGGGTCTTTAGCAAGCCTGGCCTTAAGTAAAAACAAGGAAGAATAGAGAGCATCATGAGGAATGGCAAGGACATGCGGCTTTTCATTTGAATCTCTCACTTGCAGTGAGATACAGGGTGGGCTGAGGCAAATGGTAAGTGAGCCCTCACAGGCAGCCTCAGGACACAGCTACAGAGCTTAATCGAGAACTTGTACATCTGAGGGAACCTGCAGTGGAAGGAGGGAGTTGTGCCTTGGGCATCCCAAAATAAGCCAGTGAGCCACAAAGGCAGACTGAGGTAAAGATTCTGTTATAGGTGGAGCAGATTCTTCCCCAGTCCTTCAGGCTATTGTTTTTCTCAGCCAGGTCTTCAGGACAGATGAATTTTACCAGTGTTACTGAGCACTCTCAAGGTTCTAGATTTAACTCATTAGAGCCAGGACTAGGTTCTGGGCTGGCTGCACAGAATTTCATTCTGCATTTCCAAAGAGGGAGCTGTAGCACATGACCAACCTCATAGTTTGTCAATACATCTACAGTTACTCACTAGCAAAGACTATCAAGTAGGCTCTGAATTTAACCATACATGAGAAAGCACCCTTCCCCAGGGGGCAGATTTCACAGGCCTACACAACTCCACAGAAGAAATAGTGGAAACAGCCACAGGGGTGCAGAAGAATGGTTGCACAGGAGAGGGTAGTAGGGCTGGTGCCACTGCAAATTTCTCAACTTTGCAAGAAGGTAGCAATGTCTCAGGTACCACTTTCTGAGAGTGAAAATACGATGGATTTTTTTCCCTTAGACAAAACTGACCAGAAATTTCTTCCAGTTGATATTAGGTTATTAATTCATTGTGGTTTCTGGACAACTGGCATTGATTGGCATCCTGATAAAACTAAAACCAGCTATTGGTTTCTGTTGTTGGTTGGTTATTATTGTTTGGTTTCATCTAAACTTCTAACATCAGATACTATTGAGTTTCTTCTGTGACCTTTGGCAACACTATATACTGGGTTCTGGGAATATAATTTAGGTTACTCACTAAAGTTGTTGGGTGTGGGACTAGCACTATGAGGCTCTGTTGACTCTTTGTACTCTTTTCAAAAAGGAGGTTTGTCAGAGAATTGGCATCAGAGATTCTGAGGCCCTAAACCAATTGTACCCATACAAATGAGTGGCATACGGGATCTAGGTGTGTACACAGAGGCCAAGGACTTCTAACCAAGACTGAACAGAATGAGAAACTGGGAAGGACAGTAATTTATGTTATTAACTCATAAAAGCAATAGGACATGATTTGTGGTCTTAATTTTTTAATATAAATTTTAATTTCTCTCAGGGAATTTTATAAGGGCAGAAGTTTGAATTCAGATTTTGGACATCCCAAAGTTGTGGGAAAAGCCAAACTATTTACTGCTTTAGAAGGCAAAGGATTTATGCTGGGTTTTATTGTTATGTGTATTTAATAGTCATATAATCTCAACAAAACCTTGAGAGACAATGTTGGGCATAAATTGGAATAGCAATTAGAAGAGGAAATAACTTTCACCCTTGGACACAAAGTGGTTTTTTTTTTTTTTTTTTTTGAGCTTAGTTAGTTAATATGTTTTAACCATATGTGTACTTTCTGAGTCAAAATCTATATTGCCTACCAGCTGGTCCCAGAATAAGAACTAAAGGAGCAGTGTTTGGTATTGAAGGGTAACCAGGTGAAGATGGGATCAGGATTATCCTGAAGACAGAGATCATCTTACCCAAAGGGGATGATTGTGCCCCCAGTTGACCTTGAGCTTAATGATTAAGCCCAATGAGTGAGAGAGCACAAGGCAGAGAATGTTAGGGGAAACATTTCCTCCACACTCCTGTTGTTTCCTTCCAGATGGAGGTTGCTAAACTGAAGTGGCGATTCTGACCTTTTGCTGCTTACTTTCCTCTCTCAAAGCAGATGAGATGCAGTGACTTACATGATTAGCAAATGTGGGCAGCATGCCCACTTCAGTTCTTTCCTCCTCTTAAGAGTGAGCTGCCTGTAGATATCATTCATTCTGCTACTCCTTCAGGGATCTGTTATGAGGTCTTTTGGGTCTCACACAAAACTAGAATCTCAGATTTAGCCTTTATTAGAAATGAATGTGATGTCTTGGTTTCTCATCTGCCATTCCTTTGTTTTATTTCTGTTTGTTCAGCACTAAGGGAGGAAGGAGGAGGCACTGTTTATTGAGACCCCCACTACTCCTCTAACAGTATTTGTCTGCTAGAGCCATGCCTCTCGTTGTTGTCATTGTAAATGGAATAACACTTTACTCACAGAGAAGACACAGAGCAAGATCAAGCTGTGAGAGCTTCCTGTCTCCCTAGAAGGAAATGCTCCAGGCCTGAGGCACAATTGTATCAGACACTGCAAGGGTCAAGCAAGCTGTTCATGGCTGCCTTTCTCAGCAAGTATCAATACTGTTATTATGGTCTTGGCGGGTGGTCATTTTTGTTGACTCTGTCCGCATATCCTCCCTACCTGCTTTATTTATTTATTTATTATTTTTTATTTTTTTGTTTTTGAGACTGAGTCTCACTCTGTCGGCCAGGCTGGAGTGCAGTGGCGTGATCTCGGCTCACTGCAAGTTCTGCCTTCCCGGTTCACGCCATTCTTCTGTCTCAAACTCCCAAGTAGCTGGGACTACAGGCGCACGCCCCCACGCCCGGCTAATTTTTTGTATTTTTAGTAGAGACGGGGTTTCACTGTGTTAGTCAGGATGGTCTCAATCTCCTGACCTCGTAATCCGCCCACCTCGGCCTCCCAAAGTGGGGGGATTACAGGCATGAGCCACCACGCCAGGCCTATTTTTTAAAATAAATTTTATTGTATACGTTTAAGATATACAACATGATGTTATATGTATAGACAGCAAAATGGTTTCCATAGGGAAGCAAATTAACATATCCATCATTTCATTTTTTTTTATATTGACACAGTCATGTTAGTGTTGATTCTAAGCCTTTTATAAGATGGTTCCACCTTCCTCAAAAGTATTTCCCTCTCATTTTCCAATTCCTCAAGGCTCAGCAACTCCTCAAATCTCTTCCTAAATAATCCTACTCCCTATACCTCATCTAATTTACATTCTGTCATTCATATTAGTGCCGAGCTATTTTATACACCTTTTATTTCCTGAGCATCTGAACTCTTACATTTATTTGTAATACCTCCATCTTTGTGGTACCCAATACAGTGTATATATGCTGAAAGCAATTGATAAATTATTATTTTAATGAGCACTTTCTCTGCATTTCTCTGACATCTAAAAACATTCTGAAAAGTTTTCTATTTTAACAGTATGATAATAACTTCAACAATCTGAATGTTTGGACCATGATATAGTTGGGATATTTGTCCTCTCCAGATCTCGTATTGAAATGTGATCACCAATGTTGGAGCTGTGGCCCAGTCGGAGGTGTTTGGGTCATAGGGGCGATCCCCTTATGAATGGCTTGGTGCTCTTACCATAGTAATGAGTTCTCACTCCATTCATGCACAAAGGAGCTGGCGTTCAAAGGAGCCTTACATCTCTTGTTTCCTCTATCTCCATGTGACCCACCTGCCTGCTCCCTTCACATTCCACCATGAATAAAATCTCCCTGAGGCCAAGCCAGAAACCAAGCAGATGCTGGTGCCAAGCTTGTACAGCCTGCAGAACCGTAAGTCAAATAAACACCTTTACAAACTACCCAGCCTCAGGTATTCCTTTACAGTACTCTAAAACAAACTAATACAGATCACAAAAGGCAAAACTTTTTAGGTGTGTACGGCTTTTTGCAATATGTCTGAATTATATGTGGGAAGTCAAATGAATAATATATATATTCTAGGTACAAGGGATTCTAAGTACAAGGGATCAAAGAGAAAAATAAGAGCCCAGCTCTCATGGAGATCATCCTCAAGATTAGTAAGATCCCAAAGTATGGCCCAAAGATCATTTCATTAGAGCACCAGTAGTGACTTGCTAAACATTCAAGTTCCCAGGTCTCAGGACCTACTGAATCACCATCTCCAGGAGTGGGCTCAATAATCTCTTATTTAATGAGTTTCCCAGTGATTCTTAGGCACACTGAAGAGCAAGACAGAGACAAATAAGTGCTGTCCTCGACTAAAGGAGCACAAGACAGAGCACCTGACCTCAACTGCTCTTGAGAGAAAGCAGAAGCTTCTCAAAGGAAGTGATGTCTGAGCAGAGGTTGATGACAGATAATGAGTGAACCTGATGACAGAAGGAGAAGGTAGTTCCAGCAAGCAATGGAGTTTTTATTTTTAATTTATATCTACAATGGTTCTTACTCAAAATAAATCCACCCAACAGGATGCTGTTGTGGTAGTTGTGATTGTTTTTAACATCTGCTATCAGGCCGGGTGTGGTAGCCCACGCCTGTAATCCCAGCACTTTGGGAGGCTGAGGTGGGTAGATCACCTGGGGTCAGGAGTTCAAGACCAGCCTGGACAACATGGTGAAACCCCATCTCTACTAAAAATACAAAAAATTAGCCAGGCATGGTGGTGGGCGCCTGTAATCCCAACTACTTGAAAGGCTGGCATGAAAATTGCTTGAACCCAGGAGGCAGAGGTTGCAGTGAGCTGAGCTCACGCCGTTGCACTCCAGCCTGGGTGACACAGTGAGACTCTGCCTCAAAAAAAAAAAAGAAAAGAAAAAAAATCTGCCATCTGGATAACCCACATTTTGTTTAATTCTCATTACAATTTTCCAAGACAAGCTGAGCATTATTTTTAAACCTATTTTATAGATAAAGAAACTGAGGTAAATAATTACTCATACCATGCACCTGGGAAATGTCATACCTGGGATTAGAAGAATGAAGTGTTCTCATCCCCAATACCTGTGCCTTTTATTTCACCATGCCATGCTATTTCTTAAATAATTTATACCAACTTTAAAATACACTCTACCACCCAATTTCCCCCTTCCAATTAAAGATTTTAAATGATTTATGCATACTAGATTACCTCTGATGTCCACCCAAGCACCAAAATTCCACAGATATGTGGTGTTAAAATAAGATATAAGATCACCACTAATAGATTCATTTATGAGACATTGCCCTTAGTTTCCAAGCATGTGTTTATTTTGAGGCAAAAGCCGTGGTCAAATTGGGAAATACCCACTGGAAAAAAAAAATGTAAAATTAATGTTATGATTCAAGTAAAAATACAAACATGAAAAGAAAAGGCCACCATGACTAAATGTTGTGACATGACATGTTATATGAATAGTATTCAAATACCAGTAAACTTTTAAAACAAAAATGTTTAACTACTCATAGAATTAGTTCTAGCTTTGGAATCATTTATTTGAATTAAGGCACAGCCTTTATTTTTATGACTTATACCTACCAGCTCCTTTGTGCATGAATGGAGTGAGAACTCATTACCATGGGGAGGGCACCAAGCCATTCATAAAGGTATCGTCCCCATGACCCAAACACCTCCCACTGGGCCCCAGCTCCAACATTGGTGATCACATTTCAATGTGAGATTTGGAGAGGACAAATATCCCAACTATATCATGGTCCAAACATTCAGATTGTTGAAGTTATTATCATTCTGTTAAAATAGAAGACTTTTCAATTTGACAAATGAAGAGCGTAGAATACATACCCCAGGTCTGTCTTTCAAAGAGGATTGATGTTTCTTCAGATGTAGGTATTTTTTAATATTGATTTGTGTTAACAAAGTGATCTTTCAGATATGGGGGAGAGAAAGAAAACAGGATAAAGCATATCATTTAATATGCTTTTAACCTAAGTAACTGAAAACTTCGGTTCAATTTATTCAATCAATAAGGAATTTATGATCTCACATAGTAAGAAGTCAAAATACAAAATGTTCCAGGACTGATTAATTTAGCAGCTCACTGGCACCATTATGGATCAGATTCTTTTCCTCTTTTTCTCAGTTGTCTTCGGCAACTTCACTTCATCCTCTGACAAATGACAGCCACAGTTTCTACACATCATATCTTCATGACAATGGCAAGACACAAATAAGAAACTATTTCTTCTCATGTATCATTTTTATCAATGGCTTAAAACTTTCCCAGAAGCCATCCGGCAGACGTTCCCTCTCATCTCATTGGTCAGAATTGTGTCAGATCCTCATGCCTAACCAATCACTGGCAAGAGGAAAGGGGCCCCTGTGATTACCCTGGACTTGTGGTTCTCACATGGAACCAGACCTCCTACCTACACTTCAGCATGTACCCCTACCCTTCCCCGCATACCCTGTTCACATGGGACACTTAGAAATGTTTAGGAGTATTTAGGTGATACAGTCATCGGAGATGTTTTTGAAATTTAGACAATGGAGATCAAGGATGTTAAATGTCCTGCAATGCATTATATGTTCCCGCAAAACAAAGAATTCATCTGTTGTCTAAAATACAGATTCCCAACTTTAAGAATCACTGGCATCAGCCCTTGGGGCTGGATACAGGGCCTTCTCCTTCGAAGCACACAGTCAACTGAAGTGTGAGTCCTGGGGCAAAATCATGGTTCTGCTGGTGACAGCACCATCAGTACCTGCTGTGGAGTACAAACCAGTGAAAGCAGTAAGACAGTGAGGACGCTGGAAGTGAATTCAAGGTACTCTTCTTTCTTTGGCCCAGGCTGGAGTGAAGTGGCACGATCTTGGCTCACTGCAAGCTCTACCTCCCAGATTCACGCCAATCTCCTGCCTCAGCCTCCGGAGTAGCTGGGACTACAGGCGCCCGCCACCACGCCCGGCTAATTTTTTTGTATTTTTAGTAGAGACGGGGCTTCACTGTGTTAGCCAGGATGGTCTCCATCTCCTGACCTCGTGATCCACCCGCCTCGGCCTCCCAAAGTGCTGGGATTACAGGCATGAGCCACCATGCCCAGCCACTCTTCTTTCTTTCTGAGCTCTTAGATTCACACATCATAAATCTTACACAGTTTTTACATGATTTTTATAACAATTAGCACCCCAAACATGATACATGTAGGAAAGTCAATGTTCTAGTCAAATGAAAAGATAAACATAATGACCTTCACACTCAGTCCCTGCTTTTTTTTTAAATTTTATTTTATTTTTGTGAGATAGGGTCTCTCTCTGTTGCCCAGGTTGGGATGCAGTGGCGATTTTGATAAGAATGGTAATTTCCACTTTCCTGTTTTGTTCTTCATTGTGAAACAGTAAGTTTTGTTCATCCTTAAATGGCTACAAGTTGGAGTATAAAATTTATCCACACATGCCAACTTTTTTTAATCGAAAGCAACAAAATACTGTGAGAGGTGGCTATGGAATTTGAAGTATACCTGCACTAGACCAACTGACAACAGGGCTGCATGTAGGAGGCAGAGTGGGGAAACCACACCTGGCTGGCAGAACCAGCAAATCTTGTTCTGATGTATGAAGCAATGGGAAGTGGGGGATGGAAGGGGAATGGACAGATATGTCAGTTCTTTGTTTTCCTCTTCTGCAATCTGTTCTGCCGCTTGAATTGAGCCCTGGGCTATATTGATGAAAGATTCCAGTCTTTGAAAACAGAATATTGTCTATAAAGATTTGAAGGCCGGTCATGTGTGAGAGATTAGACATTTCTCTATGGCTACATAGACCAGGATAAGTGGGTGAAAGCTATCAGGAGACAATTTTCTAGCAGCGAGAGATTTCTAATGATGGAAACATAAGCCTTAGGAAAGGGTGAGGGTGTAGGTTTGGCAATCTCTGTGAGAGAGTTAAAGAGTTTTGGACTAGATGATCTTTATAGTTCCAGAGCCTTCTAGCCCAGTGATTAAGTGGCCGTAATGAAAAACTCGTTTGGGGGAACCAATTCTATTCCCTATATCTACTTCCTGGACCCATATTTCACAGTGAGTTTCATCAGATCTCTTCAACCCAAATCCAAAAGACAGTGCTAATTTATATCATTTTAAATAATGAGTACACTAAAGTAGATCTTTTAAAGGGAAAGGAGATAGTTAGAATATCTTGTCTTATTTAGCTGGTGTTCATGTTTCATTACTACATGATATGATAAGAAAATTCTTCAGGAATCAAATCCAAATTTGTTCAAATATTCTGCCTAACCCATCCAAAAATCTTCTAAATTATATGCAGTTCCAAAGTGTCCATCTTTTACAGCCCCCAGTAATTCTTGGCTTCACTGGTCAGTTATCAAAAGCATCACCTCATATATTTGAAACACTCCCTTAGGAAATTAGATATTTACTATTTCAATATATGTCTGTCCTATACATAGATAGATATATAGATAGATATTTTATATCTTAAAATGTGATCCAGTGACTTTTCAGTGCTCTAGCTAGAAAATATAACATAAAATTCATGTTCCTCAGTGATAGTTTTACTAACTACTTATAAATTTATTTATCCAAGTCCTATTTAAGAGAATACACCTTAAATCATATTCTCTTTTCTAAGTACTCACACAATTCCAGAAGAAAAGAATAAGTGTCTTCACTTATTCTTATAAAAAAAAGATGAGATTCATAAGCTACTAAGGCCAAACATTTACTATTTAATGAAACTGACAGTTATTTAGATACTAAATACTTGATCAACATCCTTAACTATAATAAATATATTTGGAAGTTTTATTTATTTCTAAAATGGCATTTGTCAAAGAAAGTTTCATCAACTTTAATAAAATCCATTACATAATGCTTCAAAAATACTCTTACTGAATTCATGATTAAAAAATAAACCTAAACTGAAATAAGCCAGTCACAAAAAGACAAATACTGTATAATTTCACTTACATGAGGTAGAGAAGTCAACTTTATAGAGATATAATGTAGAATGGTGGTTGCCAGTAGCTTAGAGGATGGTAGATGGGGAGTTGTTGGGTACAGAGTTTTAATTTTACAAGACAAAAAGAGATCTGGACGTTGACTTCACAACATTGTGAAAATACCTAATACTCCTGAACAGAACACTTCAAATTAGTCAAGATAATAGATTTTATGTTATGTATCTTTTACAATTAAATTTTTTAACTAATTTTAAAAGAAAAAATATATATATTTCCAGTTATGACTACTGAAATGGCCTAGAGGCAACGATACCCCAGTAGCAGTGGGCACATCTGACATCCAGATCTTGTTTTCTAAATACCATTTCCAACCAAAGGGAGAAAGGCTGATTCTAGTGAAAGTGTAAATTGAACCTGGAATATCTTAATATGCCAATAAGTAAAGTGGGGCTCAAGAAATGATGGGGACCTATCAAAATGACACAGAAACCAGCCTGACAGTTTCTAGTGTCCATACATTGAACAATTTAAGCATCAAAATGACTAATCAAAGTCACAGATTATATAGCACCTTGAATAAAAATAATCCATGCTGAAACTAAAACAAACAACAAATTAATTAAGAGAAAATGTTACTTAAATTAGAAAGCCACATTCTAATAAATGTAGAAGGAATAATAGCACTGGGAAAAAATCACTCTTTTGCAACTATTATGCTAATAATTGGTTCAGGCAAGAACTATCACTGGATGCTAAAATCACCTAATGTATATTTGTGTGGAACAGATAATTTGCAATGTCTTAAATATCTCCCCACAGAAAATTTATTAATTAATTTAAAAAGGGGGCAAATGGTACCTTTATAGTATAGAAATCTGGAAAATACCACCTGAACCTACTGATCAAATTTACCATCAATAATGGGAGAAAGTGACATCAGGTGCTTCCTGGTATGATACAGTGAGAAGGACACAGCATATCTTATATAGTAATAACTCTACCAAATAATCATAATGTGGAAAAAATGAAGAACAATCAGACAAACCTAAATTAAGAAACGTTCTACAAAATAACTGGCCTGTTTTCTCCCAATATATATCAGTCATAAAAAACACTGAGGAAATATTCTAGATTAAAGAGATGAGGGAGATATGGCATGCTATAAATGTCAATATTGGCACAGTTGGCAAATTTTGAATAGGACCTCTATATCAGATATTTATTGTATTAATTTTAAATTTTCTTAATTTGATCATTATAGTGTAATTATGGTTATATAAAAGAATTCCTTGTTTTTAGGAGGCATGGAAAAGAAGTAAACATAATATCTGTATATACACACATATTGAAAAGGAAAAAGAAAGAAAATAGGACAAAATGTTAGTAATTAGAGATCTTAGGTGAAAAGTATGCACAAATTCATTGTTCTATTCTTGCAAGATTTGAAATTTTTCAAAATAAAAAGTGTTACAAGTTTAAAATCCTTTAACAAAGGCACAGGTCTTGATGTAGGTCTTGATTTCTAAAAACTGAGTTACTTCAAAATCAAATATATTTTTAGATTGACTTCCTAAGAATATCTGAAAAATATGATCACCATTTCTTGTTGCTTTTTAAGCTACTAAAAGTTTACCTTGAAAAAATAACTACAACATTACTATTGTTGAGGTAAATAACATACAATCTTTAAACTGTCCTTTCATATGAACTTCGACCTTCTATAACTCTAGTTTTGTGAGGCCCCAGTAATACCTGTGATGTAAGCTGTTCACTGATTTTTCACTATGTTCACACATTATATTTCAGGAAATATTACTTAAGCAAAACATATCTAAATAAAAACAAAGTTACCATTAATACTGTATTGTTTTGAAAACCTAACTTCGAAACATATTCTACATAATAGTCCAGATGTTAGAAAATACAAATAATCACCCACGTCTATCAAAGAGGCCTATATTCCCACAACAGGACTGAAAACTAGAGTATGACAAGCTTAGTTCAGTGCTTTGCATACAGTATTCCCACAGCATGTGTAGATCAGGGTTTCTCAACCTCAGCACTACTGACATTTTGGCCCAGATAATCGTTTGTTGTGGATAACTGTCCTACTCTTGTAAGATGTTTAGCTGAGTCCCTGGCCTCAGCTAAACACTAGATTCCAGCAGCACATACCCTCCACCTCTCCCCGGAAATGACAACCAAATCTGTCTCCAGACATTGTCAAATGTACTCTGGGGAGGAAGATAAAAACTCTTCCCTATTTGAGAACAACTTATATAAAATGACTGATGAAAGCAAAACAAAGAAAGAGGAGAGAGAGAGGAGGGAGGGAAGAAAGAAGGGAGGGAAGTTATGTTCATTCTGAATTGGTTTTATCTACTATATATTCTGACTTTTTTAAATTATAGAACAAAATTTTGTTCTCTACAATTACTCAAGGTAGAATCTATACACTTACATACACGAAAACAATTTGAAACTATCAATCTTTCTAAAACCCAACCCAGATTGTGTACTTTCTCTACTCAAAAGTCTACAATAGTTTTTACCAAAGTTCAAATCCCTAGCCTTACATTTGAGACACAACACATTTCATACCTACCTTTCGAGCGTTACCCTGAAAAGCACCTGTTTAGAACAAACCATTCTAGAAATTTCACTCAAGTTCCATATTTCAATTTCAAATACCAAAACAAGGAACTCTGCAACCTCACGCAGATGATTCTGCTCCTCTTGCAATCCCAGGAAGAGGTAAAGAAAATTAAAAGATATGAAGAATAAATTAATCAATCACATAGTATTAATTTGGGGGGTAAATTAAGTATTGGTGTTTATAGGTTTTGTAATTATTATATTACTTTGTGTATATTTTGTTTTTTAAAGACTTTTTGAAACACTAACATGATCTGATATACTAAGTATATGAAGTTTATAATATAATATTTATAAGATATATTGTGTTTGTTAAATGTATAACACTACCTTATAAGTATTTTACAAGTTTTCATGAATCAATTATTTTAAATTTGCAAATGCAGATTTGTCTTCATTCATTTTGTGTTGCTACAGCAGAATACCTAAGAGTGAGTAATTTATGAGGAAAGAAAGTTTATTTAGCTCACTATTCTGCAGGCTGAGAAGTTCAAGGGCATTGCCCTGGCTTCTGATGGGGATTTTCATCCTGAGTCAAAATATGGTAGAGAAGGTCAAAGAGGAAGTAGACACATGTGAAGAGGCAAAACCTGAAGGATGTCCTGCTTTTTTTAAAAGAATCTACTCTCAAGGGACTAATCTACTCTGAAGAGAACTAATGCAGTCTCAACAGTGGGAGAACTCATGCACTACAAGAACAGCACCAAGTCATTCATGAGAAAGCCTCCTTCCTGCATGACCCAAACACTTCCCACTGGGCCCCATCTCCCAACACTGCCATACTGGGGATCAAATTTCACCATGAGTTTTGGTGGGGACAAACTCAAACCATAGCAAGATTGAAATGACTAAGAGAATTTAATCAAGCATACAAATGGCATTAAATATTTATATATTAAACACTTCATATATTAAAACTTTAAGATTTATTAAACATTATTCCAAAAACAAATGCAAAAGTGACTGCAATGCAAAAAAATCAAATTTATTAGTAAAATAGCAAAATTAATAAGTTGGTTTTACAGGCATAAAAAAACACTTTTAAAGTGTACACCTTTAATAAAATTGAAAATTAATTAACATGCAAGTAAACTATGTATTGTTTTCTATTTATAAATGTTTCTTACATACATTTGAAACTCCATTAATAACATTATCTTTAGCTCTTTTCTTACTCTGCTTTACGTTCCATTTATTTGTGTACATGTATCACTTCTGCTAGATTTTAATTTCCTGGAAGACAGAAATTGCACCTTCCTCATCTTTTACCTCCCACAGCATCTAGCAATATATCTCGCAGGTAGAAATAGTGCATTATGTTATGTAAAAGCATATATGTACTACAATATGCAAATAAAATGATTTTTTTCATATTAGGCACTCAATAAATGTTTCTAATGGTTACATAATATTTAAGAATAAGAAGAGACGCATCTTGTTAGAATCACATTATCCTCATATCACAGATCAGATTTTAAATATTACTACTTACACTACAAATGCTTAATGAAAATATCAGCCATTAAACTAGAAATGCATCTAATCAATCTATAAAGCACTGGGGCATCATTTCCTACAGATGTATCAAACCCATTTAATGGATACCAGGAGATTGCACAAAAATAGCTGCCAAATTTAGCACCCAATCACAATGCACAGTTTTTATTTTTAACCTAAGCTTACGTCTTTGATGTTATAGTTTAACAACCCTTGACTAAGTTATGACTTTCTAACATGGCCAGGAAACAAACAATCAAGAAGAAGCCCATCATTCTTGGATCAAATAGCTTGAAAAAAAGTAACCTCTATGGATTTAAAATGTAAATTAGATCTCTGCCAACAAGATTCTATACTATGTAAATGAAAAACATAGGAATTCTATTTCACCTTTGAGGGGAAGAAAAATTGGTTAGAACTCTGGATGTTATCTTACTTTGGACATCTGAAAAACTGAACTCTCTAGAATCTGGGTTCATCATTCAAATAAATGTTCCATGTGCTATTTTAAAAGATATATCTCATTTGGAAAAGAGCACTGAAAGATCCCCTTTCTTATATAATAGGTATGGAAATATTTACTCTAGAAGTGCAAATGTGTTGCACATTTTTAACAATTTGGCTTATTTTACTATAGAGGTTCTCTTAATTGAAATGTCTATAGCCACTCTATTCCTTACATTTTCCATATAAAAAGTAAGGAAACTTTACAAATAAGATGGGTAATAAAATTAGAATTAACATACTACAGGCAAAAATTTTATTTTACTTGTATGGAGTAATAATTTGACTTCCAAAATTCCAATTATTTGGAATAACTCACAACATTTCCCACTCTGACATTATTCTCAAGCTCTAGGAACTAAAGGAGCCAAATACAAATTTGACAAAGAAACTTTCCTGGAACTTGAAAAACATATACTCCATATGATAGAAAGAGATGCAGCTGGAAAAGAGTAAGATCAATTTATTCTTATTACAATATATATAGAGCACACAAGAGATTTTAGACAACTTAAAAAGAATGTGACAACACATTATTTCATTTAAGTATATGGTTTCTCTTAATTTTTCTAATTAACTGATTTTCTTCATTTGTAAAGTGCATAATTGTTAATACCCTAAGCTGCCTGGAAATTGAAATGTATATTATGAAATTTGCTCTTTTAAAAAATTTAAACAATTAACTATATAATTTAGAACATATGTACTTGATTATGCTTGATAACAGCATATACACATCTATTCCTCCCTTAATATGTGGGTTCAGGAGACACATTATTTCTCTGTAGAAGCAACACCTAGAAGTAATATGCTTTAACATAAGGGAAGCTGTAACCATGTCTATAGGAGAACTTTAAAAGGTATTCTACTTCTAGTATTTTGATGGCTAATCTTATGGCCTTGGTTAAATAACTATTCTATTCTTTGTTGTAATATCAAGGAATCTACATGGCTTAACATAAGGACCTCTCTACAGGTGTGAGCTCATCAACCTCTTCAATCATCTGCCACATCTCACAATTTTATACAAGACAAAATGAACATCTAAAGCAGATCTGAAGGAGAAAAGGAATCACAAGAAGAAAAATATGAAAAGGGCAGAGCTGGAAAAATAAAGAGGAAGTCCAACCCATTTTCTTTGAGAATGTTTTATGGACTATTACTATATGCCACTACTTGGATGAATCCACTGCTTAAAAGACTCTACCTAGCCACTCCTCTTCACCACACCACTTTGATATTACCCATTAATGTATTTTATGGAGCACTTTGTCCCAGATAATATTTCTGTAGGTGTCAACTGCAAAGGAAACAAACCCTTATCTAAGCCTCTCTGCACATCACCTCCTTACAATATCCATTGCCACTTTTTGACTGGCCAAGCACTTGCGTTACTTGAACATTTTCAATCTCATGTGGAATGCAAAATTCTTCCTTATACACCTGATTCCAGTTTCTGATAATGTCCTGAATGTAAATACAATCATAGATTTCTTTTTTTATTTTATTTTATTTTTAAGTTCCATGTGCAGGATGCGCAGGTTTGTTACATAGGTAAACGTGTGTCGTGGTGACAACCATAGATTTCTTACCTCTTCTTTGTAATTCCAGTTACAACAGCCTTAATAGAAATGAAGACAACTGTTTTCCTGTCACACTCACATTATCTTGAAAATCCAGAAATCTGCCCAGTCTTCTAAGTAGGTACTTGTTTACTGGTGATGGGTGGAAGGGAGAAAGGACAATAGAGACAACGGGCCAAGCAAGATAAAATAAAGGTCACAGAGAAGAATATGAAAAGCATTTGAGCCAGGATAGTTAGAGGTGGAAACACCAAATGACAATACTAGATTCAAAAGCAAAATCTGAGAAACACACACAACAGTAAAGCAGAGATCTCCAGAGCACCCTAAGGTTAACTGTTAAGGGCAATTGCAGCAAATTCACATCAGTTATGCATTTCATGTGTTGTCATTCATCATCTATGTGTTCTCCCAGACATGCAGGTGTCTTTTTTTTTTTTTTTTTTTTTATTTGAGACAGGGTCTCGCTGTGTCGCCCAGGCTGGAGTGCAGTGGTGCAGTCTTGGCTCACTGCGAGCTCCGCCTCCCGGGTTCACGCCATGGGTTCACGCCATTCTCCTGCCTCAGCCTCCTGAGTAACTGGGACTACAGGCGCCCGCCACCACGCCCGGCTAATTATTTTTTTTTTTATTTTTTATTTTTTTGTATTTTTAGTAGAGACGGGGTTTCACTGTGTTAGCCAGGATGGTCTCGATCTCCTGACCTCGTGATCCGCCCGCCTCAGCCTCCCAAAGTGCTGGGATTACAGGCATGAGCCACCGCGCCTGGCCACAGATGTCTTTACTTAGCTAAAATTCACCATAAAGAAATTGTTTAGTATTCTGATATTATCCATTCTCCTCACATTTCTTGCTCATGAAAGTCAACTTTCTATAATTGTTATTTCAACTAGCTAACATTCTTGCTTCCCAGATTCAGTGTTGGAAACCGTAAGGCTAGTTTCTTCTCCTTCAGGAAATCACCCAAAAACAACTAGTGAAATAAGAAACAGAAAAGTAAGCTCTATTTTTAATAAAATTCAGAGACTTTTGTAATCCCAAAACATAATGCATAAGGATGAGCTGCTAAATGCATTGAAGGTCAAATTGAGTTATGGGAAGACACCCAGAGAGGAAGTATTTAGCTGAAGATTTCAAACAAAGCCATCAGAGCACAGGTCCCCATGGCTTGGAGAACAACCTGAGAGAGTATGTAGCCTGGATCAAGGAGGAGCAGGAAAGGTAGGAGTAAACCAGCAATCACTCATACACACCATATTTTCAGAAAACTGTCAGGAATAAGGCTGGGTAGAATACATTATGTACACGCTGGCCTGCCAATCTCAGGTGGCTGGGAAGAAATAAAAGCTAAAAGAGTTTACCCACATAACCCTGTGTCATAAGGAATTTTACTTGTACAGGGAATTTTCTACAAGCCAGGAAAATTCCCTAACCCCTGTTTCACATAAATCTCCTCTACTATACAGTACAGAAAGAACACAATTGGTTCAAGAATGAGAGAAGAAAAAACAGAAAGGAGCCATCAGATAAACCTCACCAAAATACCACCTGAAAACGTACATATGTGTGTCTGTCCCTGTGTGTCTATGTGTCTATTTGTGTGTTTGAGTCTGTGTGTGTGTGTATGTAGTATAAAAGAGGGAGAAAGAAAAAAAGAGAGGAGATAACTGATAAAACAAATGGTAAAAAATACAAGAAAAATTGTTTCCATGCAGCAGATAAAAGCAAACTTTAAAATTTAATGAACTAATTAGTTCTATAAATCAGGAGCTCACAGCAAAAATGCAGGAGTTCAAGCAAGAAAATCCTTATCAAAATGGTGGCTCATGCCTGTAATCCTAGCACTCTAGAAGGCCAAGGCAAGTGGATTGCTTGAGTCTAGGAGTTGGTGACTAGCCTAGGCAACATGACAAAACCCTGTCTCTACAAAAAATACAAAAATTAGCTGGGCATGGTAGTGCACACCTGTAGTCCCAGCTACTCAGGGGGCTGAGGTGGAGGATGGCTAAAGCCCAGAAGGTTGAGACTGCAGTGAGCTATGATCACACCACTCCCCTCCAGCCTGGACAACAGAGCAAGACTCTATCTCAAAAAAAAAAAAAAATCTCAGTGACAATTTTGCAGAAATAGAAAAATCCATCCTAAAATTTATATGGAATCTCAAGGGACCATGAATAACAAAAACAATCTTTAAAAAGAAGAGCAAATTTGGATGTCTCACACTTCTGGTTTCAAAACTTACTACAAAGCTATAGTAATCATGTCTCAGAATGAGGAGCAGGTCAAATAAATAAATAAAAGCTATAGTAATGAAAATGGTGTGGTACTGGCATAAAGACAGACACATAGGCCAACGGGATAGCATAGAAAACCCAGAAATAAATCCTTCTATATATCATAAAATGATTTTTATAAGCATTCCAAGACCATTCAATGGAGAATGGACAGTCTTTTCATCAAATTCCACTGGGAAAACTGAATATCCACAACCAAAAGAATGGAATTAGACCCTTACTTACACCAGGTGAAAAATTAACTAAAAATGGGTCAAAGAGCTAAATATAAGAGCTAAAACTCCTAGAAGAAAACATGGGAAAACATTATGACATTGGATTTGGCAATGATTTTTTTGTATATGACACCGAAAGTATGGGCAACAAAAGATAAAATAAATAAGTGGGACTACATCAGAATTTAAAACTTCGGTGCATCCAAGGACACTATTAGCAGTGTGAAAGGCAATTCATGCAATGGGAAAAAATATTTACAAATCATATATCTTATAAGGAATTAATATCCGGAATATATAAAGAACTCCTACAATTCAGCAACAAAGAAAGAAACAGCCAACTTAAAAATAGATACTTAAATAAACATTTCTCCAAAGAAGACATATAAATGGCCAGTAAGCACATGAAAAGATATTTAACATCACTAGTCAATAGGGAAATGCAAATCAAACCCACAAGATGTCACTTCACACCCATTTGGATGGCTACTTTCAGAATAATAGAAAATAACAAGTATTGGTGAGAATGAGAAGAAACTGGAACCCTTGTGCACTGCTAGTGAAAATGTAAAAAGATGAAGCTTCTGTGTAAAATAGTATGGTGATTCCTCCAAAAGTTAAACATCAAATTATCATTTGATCCAGCAATTTCACTCCTAGCTACATACTCAAAAAGAATAATTGAAAGCAGGGACTCAAACAGATATTTGTACACCTATGTTCATAGCATCATAATTCACAATAACCAAAAGGAAGCAACCTGTGTTCATTGATGGATGAATGGAGAAACAAAATAAAGTATATATATTCAATGAATATTACTCAATTTTAGGAAGGAAAGAAATTCTAACATGCTACAACATGGATGAACCTTGACGAAATTATGTTAAGTGAAATAAGCCAGTCACAAAAGGCCAAATACTGTATGATTCCACTTATATGAGGTACTTAGAGACAAAAAGCAGAATGGTGGTTGCCAGGGCTGTGGAGAGCTGGAATGAGGAGCTGTTCTTTAATGGATATGGAATTTCCATTTAGGGAAATAAAGTTCCGGAGATGATGGTGCTAATGGTTGCACAACAATGTGAAATGCATTTAATGCCACTAAACTATACACTTAAAAAGGTTAAAATGGTAAAATTTTATATGATATATATTTTACCATGATAAAAGAGTGACAAGTTATGCATGAAGGAAGTTCAATAAAGTGCCCTAATTCAAACACAAAGGAAGATAAGTTATAGGGCAGAGGAGTCTGTCAATGCCAACGGCAGAGTTACTCATGGTCCTGGGGAAATTAATTAGAAAAAGTGACTAGACCACTGCAGAGAACCAGAAGATCCTATTTCTTATCTCTGCCACTGTCTGTCATCTGCCTTATTCTTTTTGCTCTGTTTGTATTTCCTCTTGGAAATACAACTTGGTTTGTATTTCCTCTTGGTTTGTGCAGACTTGGTTTGTATTTCCTCTGTTTGAGAGAAAAACCACTGTCTTTAATCTCTTGGTCTCAGAGCTAAATGTGAGAAGGGACACATTGTCCCACATTTGTCCAATCACCTATGAAGGCAGAGACAGGTTGTGTGAACCTGGATGCTCCCACTGCAGTCATGTAAATGGCCTTGGGGTGGGGGGCAGTGAAGCAGGGGCAAGGAATGAGGAGTTACAAGAAGGAAAAACCCCTGGGGTGGCCAGGTAGCTACATGGATGTCTGTTACAAACCCATACACATATTTAGCTTTCCATACTTTTCCAAATTCCTCATTTTCTCTTCGTATTCTTTGCTCTTACTGGCACCTACATTCTCCAAGGTTATCAGATTCTGTAAGTTCACTGGTCCACCCATACATACCTTAAATAAACTGCTCTGTACAGGGAGGAATTTACATGTCCCAAAGCCCTTTCCCAAGGGCTGCATCCCACTCTGCAACTCGAAACAATCCATTTGGCTCTTGTGATAATACATGGTCCCTCTTGAGTGATCCTATGAGCAGTTTCACAAGACTTTCTGGACATAACACCTTATTTCTCTATGCCATTAACAAATATTTTAGGGCAGAAACTTTTCTACACTCTATAAATCTAACCGCAGGGAAAAGGTGGCATTGGCAAGCAAGCTTGGGTCAGTTGTGGTGTTTGACAAACAATTCATAAGGATAATTCCAGGGCTTAAAGTTTATAAACTTAAAATTATATATGTGTATCATTATATGTAATTTTTACTAAAAACACCAATCATCATATTATATAAATTCCTTTACTATAGTGAAAGAAGAAGACTTTAAAGTAGTAAAAACATGTATTATTATATTAACTACCAAAAAATGGTTTCCATAGAAAAAGAAACCAAAACAATACAAATTGCATAAAGAAAAGAGTTTGAGCAAATCAAAGCCAGATGATAAAAGCTGAATACTAAAGAAAGAAAGAATGGCACACAGATGGTTCAAGAGAAGAACAGAATCAGCAAAACAAAATTCAAGAACACAAAAACCAAGCCTATACTGCTCCCAGATCCTCAGGAATGCTCACTGACTGGAAAAATGTATGTCCTGAATTGCAAGAGAGCCAACTAGAATGCTGATATAAACTCGGTGATTAAGAACGTGGGCACTGGAGTCATGGTGTGGGTTCAAATCTCACATCTGCTCTTAAGAAGCTATATAACATTGGGAAATAACTCAACAACCCTAAACTCATCTTTAAACTAGGGACAATAATTGTACTTTCTCCATTTGGTGGCTAGATGAATTAAGAGGCAATAAATTTAAAGCATTTGCTTTCCATTTAGTTAAGTACTAAATAATATTTTGATACATATTAGTTGTATATTTGAATATAATATCGAGTTAAGAATACAGAATGACATCCCAGATCACATTATTCCTGAAATGGCATTGTATTGTTTTATCATCAAACTCCAGTTTTTACTCTAGATTGCTTTCCCCAAGCAAAATATACATCTTCAATGTATGTGATCACACCAGAAGCTAAGGGATTATGGATCAATTCTGCAAGATTTAATCTTGGTCAATAGGATTTGGTGAAAGTCAGGTGAGTGAAATGAGGTGGCAGGGTGGTATAATGTTTAGTAACACATGCTCTGGAACCAGATCGCTAGGATTTGAGTCCAGGTTATACACCTACTATCATGTGATATATAGTTCACCTCATTTGTCAGTGTCTCTGTCTGTAATATTGCACTTACCCTGTAAGGCATTTGGAAGGATTACCTGGCATTAAATATGTAAAGAACTTTGAACAATGCCGGGCACATTGTAGTCAAGCAGTCAATGTCAGCTGCTGCCACAAGTGGCACATGGTGGCCAGCAACAGCTGCCCTATTGGAGAGAAGACTGGACAAGTGTTATGGATGAGCCCCTTGACAATGCCATATGATGATTTTCCTTTCTCACAGGAACACAGAGTCCATACTCTGTGATTATTAAGCAATTGTCATCAACATTTTGGTGTTCTTTTCCCAGGAAATAAATGGCCCTGAGGAAAAGAAAATGAAACATCTGGACTCTCCTGCTCAATGCCCCTTTGTTTAAAATTGGGATGGCTTGCTTCTTTCACGTCCCCCCAACATTAGAGAGGATTTATCCTTCTGTGTACTGGATAAAGGAAGAGGGTAGTGATCTGACAGCAACCTGGCACAACATATCTTTCCCAAAGAAGCAGTAAAAGGAGTTACACCCAGACACACACAAACACACAAACACACACACACACACACAGTCCTCTGAAGTACTCACTTTGTCATGCCTTCAAATGCAGGTGCAGGAGAATGCTTCTATTTCAGCCTTTCAACCAATGGGCCACAAAGTTCAGGGTCCCAGAGTCCTTGAAAGAACCCCATTTTCAACACAGGGGCTGAAGACAATGCAATTAACACCTAATATTGCTCAGCACTGTCTTGAAGTAAAGAACCTGTAGAAACCTCTTTTCACTGGTCTCTGTCTCTTGTACATTGACACTTCTGTATCATTGCAGAGTAAGACCTAGCCAAGAAAGTGAAAACATCCAGATCTGGGGAAATGTGAAAACAACTTGGATGCAGGAGACCTGTTTTAGCCCCTGCCCCAATTTTACCTTGTAACATTGGGAACATTACTCGGCCTCTCTGAACCTGTTTCTGGTTTCCTCACCTGAAAACAGCTGGGTGAGGGAGTCAGTTCTAAATTGATAATAAACAGATAAGTCCCCTACTTGGCCTTCTCCTTCTACCTAATCACTGATAGATTTGAAAGAACTCTGTCAAGGGGGAAGCTTAGAGTGCAGCTCTCTGTAGCATTTTATGTGAAAAGAAATACCAACTGTCCCCTCTTTGCGTGGGTCCTACTCTGAGTGGAATCCCCATCACCCTTTAAGGTGGCAATGAACAAACAAAAGCTCTCATGGGAAAGGAGGGCTAAGCCCTGTGACTCTAACTTTTTAACCCTGACATTCAAATTCCTGCTTTTGATGTGTCATCTATTACAGCTACCACTTCCATACTGGCCTCACCTGGAGGCATGGCTCTCACATTACAATTTTAACTTTCTTAAATTCCATTCAGTATAGCTGAAATAGGTCCAAAACATTTAGAAATCACTAACATCTAAGAGAAAACAGAATGAGAAAAAAAAATGGGCAACTAAATAATCTGGTTTAGGTGGTATAGTTCACCCATCTTCACCCTTCTCCCTGTTTCCCAGCCTGTCTGTATGGCAGAGGCGTCTTAAACCCCTCCTTCCTGGGAGCATCCTCAAGTGTATCTAAATATCCTCGCCCAAAGTCAAGACAGCAATACCCAGAGAAAGGCAAGAGCTCCCTCTCCCACCTCCTGATTTCCAGTTTTCTTTCTGAAGACCCACAACTTCCCCAGATTATGGCCCCAGGAATTACTGTCTCCTTTAGGGAGATGAAACTCCCACCCCAGGACCTTCCCTCTCTCACCAGGACAAGTGTATCACAAACAAGTATTCAGTTGAAGGCAGGGAAAAAGAAGATGGCTGGGCCTTATAGAGGTAAGCTTCCTTCATTATGGTATCAAATCCAGTAATGCACTTTCCTGTTAGAGAATTTCTAGACAGTCCTCCCAAATGAGAAGGGTTTCCTAGATTATCATAAAACATTTCTATATAGAAAAGCTAGTTCACAATGAGAAAGAACACGTGGAAGTTGAGTGCTGTACAGTGAAGATGGGCTTTGAGAAGCCCTCCAGGCAACCAAACCTCCACTAACAAGTCCATTTTGCTGTCTTTTCTGTTATGTTTATTCTTCTCCAGCTGTGACTATAAAACAGGACGCACTGGGGAGAAACATACTTCAAGTACAAAGCAAAAGTAGGTGGAAAAAGATAGTAATAAATATGTGTTCCATGATTAATCAGGAGTCTTGATTCCATTAGGAGATTAAAATTCCACAAATTCTAGGTCAAACTTTACTTGCCATAACTTATTCCCTAACCAAAACAGGCTAGAGAAATGACAGTAGAATCTGGCAATAGTACCTCTTTCTAAACTGTCCAAAGGTTAATGATCTCTTCAGTTTTGAAAATCAGGATTTACTTTTATAAAGTCAAAAAGAAACTCCCACTCTGTACATGGGTTTTTTTTTTTTTTTTTACTCTAAGAATAACAAATTATTATGCATAAATTACATGCCAAAAATAAGAATGCATCCTAAAAAGTATGTGGTAACAGAAGTAAGCAGATTATTTTAATAACCTTATCACCTGTTTTCCCAGAAAAGAGAAAAAGTCCTCCGATCTCATTTCATTCTTACTATTCAACAGGAACATTAAAATTAGGCAACAATTTGGGGGAGGTACTTTCTTCCCTCTAATCCTCTTCTGCCCCCTAGTGGTCGCATATTTTTATGTCATACAAGATAATTGCCATTTTGAATATCTGGTTGTTATATTTCCACCATTAGAGTAACTCTATTGTATTTTTACCCCTGTCATAAACCTTAAAACCAATTTAAAAAACACATCTGACTACTCAATAAAACTTCGCGGTTATTTTAGTACTTACATATTGTGTATTAACTTACAACAGCTTTATCTAAAATATTTTCCCTGGAAAACACCCAGAGATATTCTGGGTGAAATGACATTCATGTGGTGGGCTAAAGGTTCAGAAAGCAGGGAATATCATATCCTTTTAGAATTCAGAATATACATTATTATATTAAAGATAAATCCTACAGCAATGACACTTTTTGTGATTTCCTAAACTTTGCCATTAAATACTTTTTTTTTCACGTCAGACCTGTTAGCATCCTACAAAATACCATTTGAGGAAGTGTTGGTATCTAAGCATTATTCTCAACCCTATTGTTTTCTCCTGAGAATGGCTGAGAATTTCATTCTTTATGACTCTTCTTCCTTTGTCACACCTATTATGCCCCAATATATCAACTTCAGTTATTTTATTTGAACGCTATCAGGTTGGCAAAGTAATATACACTCCATAGCTAAAACTCCAGCAGGGTATCAAAATCAAATCCTTGAAATGCTGCTCAGCAGTAAAAGGAAATGAACATTGATACACACGACAGCTTGGATGATCTTAAGTGCATTTTGCTCAATGGAAAAAAAATCATCAAAGCTTACATACTGTATGATTCCATTTGTATAACATTCTCAAAATTACCATTATCAAGGCAGAGAATAGATAAGTAGTTACTAGGGATTAAGGAAGGATAGGGAGGGGATGAACCTAAGCGGCATGAAGAAGTCTCTTTGTGATGAGTAAACAAATCTGTGTCTTAACTATAAATGGTAGTTACATAAATCTGTACCTGTGATGAAAATGTCCTAAAATTATACAAAAAAGACATGTAAAAATAAATGCCTGTAAAAAGAACATGAAGCCAAGTAAGGCCTGTAGTCCAGTTAACTGTTTCCTGCTAATCAATGTTCTGGCTTCAATAATGCACCATAGTTAGATAAGATGTCACTGTTGGGGACACTGGATGACAGGCATACAGGACCTCTGTGTACTACTGTACAACTTTTTGTGAGTCTATAATTATTTCAAAATTAAAAATTTTTTTAAGTAAAATTCTATGGTCCACACCAATGAGTTCACAGTATGAATTCCTTTGGATTTTTCTGAATTCCTCAATAATGTTTAAATTCCTCTAAATTACAAAAGAACAAATATAGGAGTAGAGTGTTATATAAGAATAATTAGTTAATATGTCGTTATTCTGTGCATTGGCAGATTACTCACAGGTCCTGACTGTCTACTGGTTCTCCTCACTGGGATGAAATGAGATGAAATAAGCTTCACTCAAATGAATCCTTGATAAACACAGACACACACACATACACACTTTCACTTTCTCAGTGTTTCTTCATCTCAGTAAGTGCCTTTCTCCTATCCCCTAGTTACTAAGGCCAGACATTTTTTCTTTTTCTGGGCTTTTCATATTTACAGGTAAGGCCAGACTTTTTGAATCCTCGCTTTTCCTCACTTCCTACATCCCATCTATTCCCAGGTCTTACTTATAATACCTCCAAGATACCCCAAGTCCGCATATAAAGAATATACAAAAGGAAATGAGAATTCAAAGGAAACTGAGAGAATGGATCTGACAAATGGGAGTGTGCGAACATAGAAGGCAAAGGAGGAGGCAGAGCAAGAGGGCTGAATAGAAGCCTCCACTGATTGTCCCCCCTGCAGGAAAGCAAAATTTAATAACTATCTATACCAAAAAAAGCATCTTATAAGAAGCAGAAATCAGGATACAGATACCAGCTCAACCACAGTGGAGTACAATGCTAAGCAGGCTCTTGGGGTCCTCAATTCTGGGCCTTGGCTTGTGGATGACATTTTTGGACCTGTCCTGGTCCAGAGAGGAGTCCACTGCCCTGAAGGGTGAGTGCCAGGCCTGGCAGCATTCACCACAAGCTCACTGAAGAGCCCTTGGGCCTTAAGAGAACATTGGCCATAGCCTGCCAGTACTTTCCATGGGCCTGTGGTGGTGATGGCCCTAGGAAGAGACTCCTATGCCTGTGGAAAGGGGAAGGAAAAATGGGAAGAACTTTGTCTCATGGTTTGAATGCCAGCTTAGCTGTAGTAAAATAGAACAAAAGGCAGATGTTTAAGGTTTTTGACTCCACTCCCTGGCTCCTGGATAGCATCTCTAGACCTGTCCAGGGGCTGGGGTAACTTGCTGCCTTGAAGGGAAGAATACAAGCCTGGCTGGCTTTACCACCTGCTAACTGTAGAGTCCTATGGTCTTAAACAAACATAGGTGGTAGCCAGGTAGTGGTTACAGTGGGCCTTGGGTGAGACCCAGTGCTGTACTGACTTCAGGTATGACCCAGTAGAGTCTCAGCAATGGCCACAGGAGTACATGGGTCACCCCTCACTCAACTCTAGGTGACTCAAAACAGAGAGAAAGACCATTTGGGAGAAAGTAAGTGACAAGAACAACAGTATCTGCCTAACAACCCAGAGAATTCTTCCAGATCTTATCCAAGACCACTAAGTCTGCAAGAAGCACAATGTTACTGGGCTGGAGGTGATCGTGTTCCCTAATGCAGATATGGCTTAGATCATAACACCCAAGTACCTTTGAATACCTGAGAAGCCATCCCAAAAAGAACAAGTACAAACAAGCACAAACAAGCCCAGACTGTGAAGACTACAATAAATACCTAGCTCTTCAATACCTAGACACCAACAAACACCTGCAAGCATCAAGACCATTCAGGGAAACACGACCTTACCAAATGAATTAAATAAGGCACCTGGGACCAATCCTGGAGAAACAAAGATATGTGGCCTTTCAGAGAGAATTCAAAATGGCTATTTTGAGGAAACTCAAAAAAATTCAAAATAATATTGAGAAAGAATTCAGAATTATATCAGATAAATTTAACAAAGAAATTGAAATAATTTAAAAGAATCAAGCAGAAATTCTGGAGTTAAAAAAATATAATTGACATATTGAATAATGCATCAGAGTCTCTTAGTAGCAGAATTGATCAAGCAGAAGAAATAATTAGTGAGCTTGAAGATAAACTATTTGAAAATACATCATTTGAGGAGATAAAAGAAAAAATGAATAAAAAAGAATAAAGCATGTCTTCAAGATCTAGAAAATAACCACAAAGCGGCAAATCTAAGAGTTATTGGCCTTAAAGAGGAGGCAGAGAAATATATAAGAGTGGAAAATGTATTTAAAGGGATAATAACAGAGAACCTTGCAAACCTAGAGAAAAATATAAATATCCAAGCACAAGAAGGTTATGGAGCTCCAAGCATATTTAACTCAAAGAACACTGCCTCAAAACATGTAATAATCAAACTTCCAAAGGTTGAAGATAAAGAAAGGACCTTAAAAGCAGCAAGAGAAAAGAAACAAATAACATACAATGGAGCTCCAATACCCCTGGCAGAAGACTTTTCTGTGGAAACCTTACACATCAGGAGAGAGTGGCATAACATATTTAAAGTCTGGAAGGGAAAAAACTTTTATCCTAGAATGGTATATCCAGCAAAAATATCCTTGAAACCTGAAGGTGAAATAAAGACTTTCCCAGACAAAAGCTGAGGGATTTCATCAACACCTGTCCTACAAGAAACGCTAAAGGGAGTACTTCAATCAGAAAGAAAAAAAAATGTAAGAAATTTTCTGAAGATAAAAAACTCACTAGTAATTCTAAGTACACACAAAAACACAAAATATTATAGCACTGTAATTGTGGTATATAAACTACTCTTAGGTAGAAAGACTAAAAGGTAAACCAATCAAAAATAATAACTACAACAACTTTTCAAGAAATAGACGGTACAATAAGATATAAATAGAAACAATGAAAAGTTAAAAAGCAGGGGGACAAAGTTAAAGTGTTGAGTTTTTTTTCATTTTCTTATTGGTTGTTTGATCATGCAATCAGTGTTAACTTTTCATCAATTTAAAATAATGAGTTATAAGATATTATTTGCAAGCCATAAACTGAAATCAAAAAATATACAATGGGTACATAAAAAATAAAAAGCAAGAAATTAAAGCATACCACAAGAGAAAGTCAACTTCACTAAAAGGAAGACAGGAAGGAAGGAAAGAAGAAAGAAAAGACCACAAAACAACCAGAAAGCAAATGACAAAATGGCAGGAGTAGGTCTTTACTTATCAATAATAATATTAAATGTAAATAGACTAAACTCTCCAATCAAAATAAAGAGTGGCTGAATGGATTTTAAAAACAAGACCCAGTAATCTCTGGCCTACAAGAAACACACTTTACCTATAAAGACATAAATATACTGAAAATGAAGAGTTGGAAAAAGATATTTCATGCCAATGGAAACCAAAAAGAGCAGGAGTAGCTATACTTATTGCATACAAAATAGATTTCAAGACAAAAGCTACAAAAACAGACAAAGCCATTATATAATCATAAAAGCAGTCAATTCAGCAAGAGGATATAATAATTGTAAATGTTTATGCACCCAACACTGGAACACCAAGCTATATAAAGCAAATATTATAAGAGCTGAGGGGAGAAATAGACCCCCAACACAATAATAGCTGGAGACTTCAACTCCCAACTTTCAGCATTAGACAGATTTTCCAGACAGAAAATCAACAAAGAAACATCAGACTTAAGCTATACTAGAAAACAAATGGACCCAATAAATATTTACAAAACATTTTATCCAGTGGCTGAAGAATACACATTCTTCTCCTCAGCACATAGATCATTCTCAAGGATAGCCCATAGGTCACAAAACAAGTCTAAAACATTAGAAAAAAACTGAAATAATATCAAGCATCTTTTCTAACCACAACGAAATAAAACTAGAAATCAGTAACAACATGAATTTTGGAAACTATACAAACACATGCAACTTAAACAATATGCTCCTGAATGACCAGTGGGTCAATAAAGAAATTAAGAAAGAAATTGAAAAAAATTTTAAATAAGTGATGGAAATACAACATACCAAAACCTATGTGATACAGAGACAGTCACACTAAGAAGAAAGTTTATAGCTCTAAGTGCCTATAGCAAAAAAGCAGGAAAACTACAAATAAACAACATAACAATGCATCTTAAAGAAATAGAAAGGCAGAAACAAACCAAACCCAAAATTAGTAAAAGAAAAAAATCATAAAAGTCAGAGTAGGAATAAACGAAATTGAAATGAAGAGAGCAATAAAAAAGATCAATGAAATGAAAAGTTGGTTTTTTGAAAAGATTACCAAAATTGAAAAACCTTTAGCCAGACTAAGCAATATTAAAAATCAGAGACGAACCAAATAAATAAAATCAGAGATTAAAAAGGAGACATTACAGTTGATACCACAGATATTTGAAGGATCATTAGTGGCTATTATGAGCAACTATATGCCAATAAGTTGGAAAATCAAGAAGAAATGGATAAATTCCTAAACACATACAAACTACCAAGATTGAACCATGAAGAAATCCAAAAGCTGAATAGACCAATAACAAGTAATGAGATTAAAGTCATAATAGAGTCTCCCGGGAAAAAAAAAACTGGGACCTGATTGTTTAACTGCTGAATTCTACCAAACATTTAAAGAGCTAATACCAATTCTACTCAAACTATTCCAAAAAATAGAGGAGAAGGAAATACTTCCAAACTCATTCTACAAGGCCGGTATTACCCTGATACCAAAACCAGACAAAGGTACATCAAAAAAGGAAAACTATAGGCCAATATCTCTGATGAATATTGATGCAAAAACCCTTAACAAAATACTAGCAAATCAGATTTAACAATGCATTAAAAAGATCATTCATCATGACCAAGTGGATTTATCCCAGGGATGCAAAGATGGCTCAACATATGCAAATTTATCAATGTGATACATCATATCAACAGAAAGAAGGAAAAAACCCATATGTATTAGTCTGTGGGATGCAAAGATGGCTCAACATATGCAAATTTATCAATGTGATACATCATATCAACAGAAAGAAGGACAAAACACATACGTGTTAGTCTGTTTTCATGCTGTTGATAAAGACATACCAGAGACTGGGAAGAAAAAGAGGTTCCACATGGCTGGGGAGGCCTCAGAATCACGGTGGGAGGAAAAAGGCACTTCTTACATGGCAGCAGAAAGAGAAAATGAGAAAGAATCAAAAGTGGAAACCCCTGATAAACCCATCAGATCTTGTGAGATTTATTCACTATCATGAGAATAGCACAGAAAAACCAGCCCCCGTGATTAAATTGCCTCCCCCTTGGGTCTTTCCCACAACACTTAGAAATTCTGGGAGATACAATTCAAGTTGAGATTTGGTGGGGACACAGCCAAACCATATCATTCTGCCCCTCGCCCCTCCAAATCTTGTATCCTCACATTTCAAAACCTCACATTGCCTTCCCAATAGTCCCCCAAAGTCTTAACTCCTTTCAGCATTAATCCAAAAATCCACAGTCCAAAATCTCATCTAAGACACGGCAAGTCCTTTCTGCCTATGAACGTGTAAAATCAAAAGCAAGCTAGTTATTTCCTAGATACAATGGGGGTACAGGTATTGGGTAAATATGGCCATTCCAAATTACAGAAATTGGCCAAAACAAAGGGATTACAGGTCCCATGCAAGTCCAAAATCCAGTGGGGCAGTCACATTTTAAAGTTCCAAAATGATCTCCTTTGACTTCAGGTCTTACATCCAGGTTTCACTGATGCAAGAGGTGGATTCTCATGATCTTTGGCAGCTCTGCCCCTGTGGCTTTGCAGGGTACACCCTCCCTCCCAACTACTTTCATGGGCTGGCACTGAGTGTCTGTGGCTTTTCCAGGTGCAAGGTTGAAGGTATTGGTGGCTCTCTTCTCACAACTCCACTAGGCAGCACCCCACTAGGGACTCTGTGTGGGGGCTCCCACCTCACATTTCCCTTCTGCACAGCCCTAGCAGAGGTTCTCCATGAAGGCCCCAGCCCTGCAGCAAACTTTTGCCTGGGCATTCAGGCATTTCCATACATCTTCTGAAATCTAAGTGGAGGTTCCCAAACCTCAATTCTTGACTTCTGTGTACCCACAGGCTCAACATGGAAGCTGCCAAGGCTTGGGGCTTCCACCCTCTGAAGCCAGAGCCTGAGCTGTATGTTGGCCCCTTTCAGCCACAGCTGGAGTGGCTGGGATGCAGGGCACCAAGTCCCTAGGCTGCCCATAGCATGGGGACCCTGGGCCTAGCCCACAAAACTGTTTTATCCTCCTGGGCCTCCAGGCCTGTGACGGGAGGGGCTGCCATGAAGGTCTCTGACATGGCCTGGAGACATTTTCCCCATGGTCTTGGGGATTAACATGAGGCTCCTTGCTACTTATGCAAATTTCTGCAGCCAGCTTGAATTTCTCCCCAGAAAATGGGTTTTTCTTTTCTATTGCATAGTCAGGCTGCAAATTTTCTGAACTTTTATGCTCTGTTTCTCTTTTAAAATGGAATGCTTTTAACAATACCCCAGTCACCTCTTGAATGCTTTGCTGCTTAGAAATTTCTTCCGCCAGGTACCCTAAATTATCTCTCTCAAGTTCAAAGTTCCACAAATCTCTAGGGCATGGGCAAAATGCCACCAGTCTCTTTGCTAAAATAACAAGAGTCACCTTTGCTCCAGTTCCCAATAAGTTCCTCATCTCCATCTGAGACCACCTCAGCCTGGATTTTATTGTCCATATCGCTATCAGCATTTTGGGCAAAGCCATTCAACAAGTCTGTAGGAAGTAACAAACTTTCCCACATTTTCCTGTCTTCCTCTTAGCCGTTCAAACTGTTCCAATCTCTGCCTGTTACCCATTTCCAAAGTTGCTTCTACATTTTCAGGTATCTTTTCAGCAATGCCCTACTGGTACCAACTTACTGTATTAGTCTGTTTTCACACTGCTGACAAAGACATACCCGAAACTGGGAAGAAAAAGAGGTTTAATTGGACTTACAGTTCCACATGGTTGGGGGGGGCCTCAGAATCATGGCGGGAAGCAAAAGGCACTTCTTACATGGTAGCAGCAAGAGAGAATGAGGAAAATGAGCAAAGGCAGAAACCCCTGCTAAACCCAACAGATCTCATAAGACTTAATCACTATCACAAGAATAGCACAGAAAAACCAGCCCCCATGATTCAGTTACCTCCCCTTGGTTCCCTCCCACAATTTGTGGGAATTCTGAGAGATACAATTCAATTTGAGATTTGGTGGGGACACACCCAAACCATATCAACATATGATCATTTCAACTGACACTAAAAAAAAATTTTTGATAAAATGGAACACCCCTTCATGATAAAAACCTTCAAAAAACTGGGTATAAAAGAAACATACCTGAACATAATAAAAGGCATAGATGACAAACCCACAGCTAATATTATACTGAATGGGGAAAAAATGAAAACCTTTCCCCTAACATCTGTAACACAACAAGGATGCCCACTTTTACCACTGTTATTCAATACAGTACTGGAAGTTCTAGCCAGAGCAATCAGACATGAATAAGAAATAAAGGGCATCCAAATTAGAAAGGTAGATGTCAAATTTTCCTTGTTTGCAGATGATATGATCTTGTACTTGAAAAAACCTAAAGACTCCACCAAAAAACTATTAGAACTGATAAACAAATTCAGTCAAGTTGCAGATCAACATACAAAACATCAAAATATCAATGACATTCTTCACAGAAATAGAAAAAAATCCTAAAATTTATATTGAATCACAAGATATCCAGAATGGCCAAAGCTATACCAAGAAAAAAAAATGAAATTGGAGGAATCACATTACCTGACTTCAAATTATACTACAAAGCTATAGTAACCAAAACAATATGGTACTAGCCTAAAAATAGGCACACAATGGAACAGAATAGAGAGCTCAGAAACAAATCCATACATCTATAGTGAACTCATTTTCAACAAAGGTGCCAAGAACATACATTGGGGAAATGACAGTCTCTTCAATATTCTGGGAAAACTAGATATCCATATGCAGAAGAATGAAACTAGACCCTGTCTCTCACCATACACAAAAATCAAATCAAAATGGATTATTAAAGACTTAAATCTAAGACCTCAAACTATAAAACTACTGGCACAGCAAAGGAAACAACAAAATACAGAGACAACCCACTGAATGGGAGAAAAGATTTGCAAACTACTCATCTGACAAGAGATTAATAACCATAATATAAAAATTAAAAATGGGAAAAATATCCGAATAGACATTTCTCAATAAAAGACATACAAATGGCAAACAGGCATATGAAAATGTGTGTAACATAATTGATCATCAGAGAAATGCAAATCAAAACTACAATGCAATATCACCTCACCCCAGTTAAAATGGCTTTTATCCAAAAGACACGTGATTACAAATGCTGGTGAGGATGTAGAGAAAAGGGAAACCTCATCCACTGTTGGTAGGAATGTAAAATAGTATAACCACTAAGGAGAACAGTTTGGAGGTTCCTCAGAAAGCTAAAAATAGAGCTACCATCTGATCCAGCAATGGCACTGCTGGGTATACACCCAAAAGAAAGGAAATCAGTATATCAAAGGAATATCTGCACTCTCATGTTTGTTGCAGCATTATTCACAATGGCCAAGATTTGGAAGCAACATAAGTGTCTATCAACAGATGAATGAATAAAGAAAAGTGATACATATACAAAACGTAGTAATATTCAGCCATAAAAACGAATGAGATCCTGTCACTTGCAACAACACGGATGGAATTTGAGGTCATTGTGTTAAGTGAACTAAACCAGGCACAGAAAGACAAACTTTGCATATTATCACTTATTTGTGTGAGCTAAAAATTAAAACAATTGAACTTATGGAGATAGAGAGTAGAAGAATTGTTACCAGAGGCTCGGAAGGGTAGTCATGGGGATGGGGGGATGGTTAATGGGTACAAAAAAATAGAATGAATGAATAAGACCTAGTATTTGATAGCAGAACAGGGTGACTAGAGTCAATAATAATTTAATTGTACATTATTAAAAGCAAAAATATTATAATTGGATTGTTTGTAATCCAAAGGACAAATACTCCAGGTGATGGATACCCCATTTACCCTGATGTGATTACTACACATTGCATGCCTGTATCAAAATATCTCATGTACCCCATAAATGTATACACCTACTATGTACCCACAATCATTAAAAATTTTTTTAAAAGAAGTTAAAGGAAAAACGGGACTCAGGAAGAAGAGTAGTCAACAGTGCCAAATGCAAAGATGTCAAGAAGACAAGCAAGGACACTGTCCATTTGATGGAGAATAAGAGAGCCAATCACTAGATTTAGAGTAGCTTCTGCAAGGTAAGTCCAGGTTTTAGTGGTCTGAGGAATGATAAGCAAAGGAATGTAGGTAATAAATATAAAAAACTCTGTCAAGAAGTTTAGCTATGAAAGGAGATGAGATAGAGTCAAAGCTGAGAGAGACGCAGAATTTTTAATGGGAAGCTTTAGGATTTTTTTCAATTCTGGTAGAAAGAAGTCAATTACTATCTTTTCATAATATCTCTTATTTTGTCATTATAATACTTCAAAAGTATATTTAATAATTCACAACTACTATGTTAATTACTGAAATTAGTTAAAACCAAAAACAATTGAAACCTTATTCCTGCAGACTTGGGTAAGCATAGAAAGAAAGTAGATAATTTAATAAGAACACACAGAGCAGCATTTGCTCATAATTGTATGAATGAGGTTAACTTTTTATTTGGCACTTTAAACACAGGACTGAAATATCTATGGTGTTTGAGACTCAGCTGAGATTCTGCACTAATCTCCATAATTGAAATTTAACAAATCGCCCACTGGTCATGCTTAGAACTATTTCTTATTTCCCTCTCATTTGCATTTCTTTCTTTCCATCATTTTCTCCCTTTACTTCTTCTACTGCCATTTATTTATCTTTTATTTATTCATGTGGGAACGTTGTTCATTGCTGGTACCTCAAATTCTATTCAGTTAAACATTCCTGAACATGTACAGCGTTAAAGGTAATGTTAGATGCTGTGAGAGAGCACTGTACTCATCCTTGTAATTAGTAGCTAAACAAATTAACTGAGTTTCTGGAGAATATCAGACAATGGGACTTAAAAATAAGTAATATTTCCTTCATTAAACAAACTAAATTTTTTGGCATTTGCCATATTGAGTATCTACTATATGCTGAACTCTGTGTAGATAGCGAAGATTAAAAACTAAGTAATGTATAACCCCTGCCCTCCAGCAATGTGCTTCTCATTGCATTGATACGCAGAGTAAAGAAAAGATAAAGGGAAATGGGGCAATAGTAGAGGTGAAAATAGGACTCTCAGAAGCTACCAAGAGAAATGTAAACCTAGTTTGAATTTCTTAATAATAGAAAAAAGTCCCTTCCTATGTGTTTCTTTATAGTAAAAAAGAAAAATAAAATCCTTCAAACTACGAGTTTTTACTTACCAACCTGCCATATAATCTTATATTCCTAATTAATTTACCCTGTTCTTCAATATCTGTCAAACAATTCCTAAGAAAACAAAATGTATGGTAACTTGCCGGGGATGTGGGGGGAATGAAAACTACAAAATCAAAGACTTCAGCAAGAAAGGTAGTTGTCCATTTTCACTTGTTTGGGATGCCAAGACCTTTAGTGCATAACTTTATTATTATAACATTGTCATTATTTCTAAATTATTCAGTGTAAAGCCTACAGAGTACACTGAGTACCTCAGTCAGATTTATTAGATAGATAGACAGATGGATAGATAGATACACAGATAGATAGATAGATAGATAGATAGATCTATCATAGATCTCAGCATTTTTAGATAGATAGATGATAGATGATAGAAGATAGATAGATATAGATAGATAGATAGATAGATAGATAGATAGATAGATAGATGATAGATAGATAGATAGATGATAGACTCTATGGTATAGGGTAGAAATTCTAAAGATATGAACTTAAGATGTGGACTGTGAATTAAGTCCAACACCAATAAAAAAAATTAGTTCACAATGCAAGACAACATAATTAATGGTAACTTGTATAGTACAGATCCTAAATCAGGAATGGCAAAGTTCCCGCTCAAATGCCACCATCTGGCCTTGCCTCATCCATGCAGACATCCACAGCTAGTTCCAGCTCTTATTCCCACCACGTTCATAAGTGGCCTCCAAAACGCTGGCAGAATCCCCCAGGGCAGTAATTTCCAACTGATTTCAGCTGGTACTCAAGAGGACATCAATTTGGCATCCTAACTGTAAGAATTTATTTTAAAAAACACAATGAGTAAGTTATCCTAGAATGGATGGCAATTCCAGTCCTCCTATCTGTGACTACAGGCAGGTGTGCCAAGAGCAGAGGGTAAGTGTTGGGGCTGAGCCACCAGCACTGGCTAGGAACAGGACAGGAAGCAGGAACTGGGAAAGCCATCAACCTGCTAGAATTCAGACTTAAGGAAATTCATGCCCACAAACAGTCATGGAGTCCCTGCTTCATGCCACACAGAAGTCTCAATTTTACTCTTAAGAAGTTGTGGAGGGAGGAAAAAATAGAAGTTTTAGAACTTGTGCAAGGCACTTCATCTCCCTAGGTCTTAGTATAATTGGGGAACTGTGTTCTTTTCCTAAGACTGCTATAACAAAGTACCACAAAGTGGGTGGCTTAAAACATCAGAAATTTATTGTCTCACAGTTCTGAAGGCTGGGTCTGAATCAGGATGTCTGTAGTGCCATGTTTCCTCTGAAGCGTGTAGGGAAACCCTTCTTTTCCTCTTCCTAGCTTTTGGTGGCTTGGAGGCAACCTTAGGCGTTCCTTGGCTTGCAGCTGCATAACTCCAACCCCTGCCTTCATCACCATATGGTACTCTCCCTGTATGCCTCTGTCTCCAGATGGCCATCTTCTTATAATCTTATAAGGACAGCAGTCATATTGGATTAGGGGCTCACTCTACTCCAGTATGACCTCATATTAACTAATTACATGTGCAATGACCTTATTTTCAAATAAGGTCACATTCCAAGGTACTAAGGGGTTAGGACTTCAACATACTTTTTTGGAGATGACACAATTCAACCCATAACACAAGCTAAATTTACAAACCTTTCAACCTCTACAATTTTCAACACTCAATGCCAAAAAAAAAAAAAAAGTAATGGATAAGAAACCATTTTAAGAAGTGTCAGCCACTAATTAGCATCAGCTTCTACTAACCAACTTCAGGGACCATGTACTCACTACCTTCTGATTCAGGGATGCTCTATTTGGTTCTTCTTAATATTGAGCCAAACTCTACCCACTTGGAATGATTCTGGGACCTGAGCTTACTCATAGCAGTCTTTCGGATATTTGAAGACAAGCGTTAGAGTCTGGGTTGTCTCTTCCACCAGCTGAGCCACTGCATATCCTTTAATCTTTCATCCTGACACCATTACGGCTGCTCTGCTCCATGTGGACTCCAGTTGGTCTACTTTCCTAAATCGTGACATTAGTAACTGGACATAATACCCTGAAACATGCAGAACTAATACCCTCCTTCATGTGAAAACGGGAAGCATTTGCTCTCTTGTCACTGACTCATACTTTTCTTAACTATCAAGTCTTTCTCATGGGTGCTGCAATTTAATTTCTCTCTTATCCTGAACTCACGCAGTTGTCTGACCTTTTAGATAATTGGAATAACATAAAAGGGAATAAAAGACAACTACCAATCAGAGTGGAGAATCATCCAAAGTTCTTTCATCACCCCTTTACCCTAGGGATATTACCTAGCAGTAGATGGGCAGAAGACAGAAAGCTTTGGCCCACAACTTCCATGAAACAAATAGAAAACTCAAGGCAAAAAGGGAGACCTGGGACTTGCTGATTTTGAAACATAGTAACTGACAAGAAAAGTGGAAAACGTGGGAATTTCAGAATGGAGAACAGAGATAAAGTAGGGGATTTCTGTAGGGAAGAAGAGGGAGATAGCCTAAATAAAGCAGTGAGAATCTACCCACAAGTTTCTCTGCTAGCACAGGACATTGTCAAAGTCTGGGCAGTGAGGCCTTTTATGTTCCTATACAGGCTGACAGGACAATGTAACTAGATCAGGGGGCACAATATTCCTATATCTGAATCTCTATAATTTTGATTTATCACCAATGATTTTGAATAAATTGTTCCCTTCTTCATGGTCCCATTTGTGAATTCGCTGTAGTAGAAATGATTGCACAGGCAGTAGTAGGAAGGAGAAGAGAATCCATCAACCCCCAAGCCAAGTACCACCTCTGGCCCATTGTAATTATTAGAGATAACATCAGTACAGGCTACAGGGCATCAGAGACCCACCCTTTGGCAGCAGCTCAGCTACTGAATAGTAGAATTCCCTTCCTTCCTACCCAAAGTTACACATATACAGCTAACACCTAAACTGTATCCACTGATGTATGCACACATATAGTTATAACCATGATTTATTAAGCACCTAATATGTACTAGATATTGCAAACCCTGCCCAAGATCATGTTCTTGGCGAAGGTGTTGGGGTTACTGAGGAAATGTAATAAATCCTTCATCCCCATCTGGTATACAAAAGCCAACAAATGAAGGAACCAAAATATTCACTCTATTACTGATAAAGGCTAAATGGGGGGACACAACCTGATGTGAGTACCCAATGGATCTTCCCACTATAGCCCATTCTTGGCCAGAATTCCTCAACCTTTGCAGGCAGCTCTGGGCCTAGGCAAGACCTAGGTCAGCACAGGGGAACTGAGGATAATGTCAAGGTGGAACCCAAGAGGGAGATGAGCTCATCATTGCCATTTAATTCTTCTTAACTCGACAGTGCAGAAAAGCACTCTGTCGCCTTTGGGATGGAGCAAGTGAAGGGAGAGGCTCTAAGAAAATTTAAGGAAAAATTCCACCTCATATACACCAGGAAAGAAAACTCTCTCCCCTCTAACAAGAGGCAGATCCCAGACTCGAGGCCAGGCCTGCCTGGCACCAAAGCCCATGCTCTTACCCATCACAGTATCCATAGATGAATGTGTCTAGTGCACTGTTGGCAGGGAGGGCTACAAGGAGTCAATTTTCCTGGAAGATTTCGGATCAATAACAGAGAGAGAGAGAGAGAGAAAGAGAGAGAGGGAGATTGAGATTGAGATTGTGTCAGAAAGAAGAGAGATTAGGAGGACCGTATAGTATCTGTACCCCATGGCATATGGTCCAGCCGCCTGATCTTAGTTCTGAGAGAGAGAGAGGGAATAGGGGGGAGGGGGGTGGGCAGAAATTAAAAGAACAGTTGTCATTTAAAAACTCTGTAAGCCCTGAGCCACAACCAGCCCTACTAAGAATACAAAAAGATAAAGTATAGCACACAGACAGGGAGAGAACAACTCATCACTTCATTGTGGAACTCACTGTGGCTTGAGAGCAATTAAGCCTCCAGCGAACACAGCTCATCTTTGGCACAGAGATGGAAATGGCAGAACTGAGGGAGTAGTGGGCACCAGGGCTAATGCTCATGTGTTTATAGGCCCCGTAATGGTAGAAAAGACGGCAACACCAAGTGTTGCCAGTTAGAAATGTTAGCTGCATGCACCAGAATTAAATTTTTAACTTATTTTCTTGTTTATTAGTTTCCTACTGTTGTAGGAAACTAATTAGCACAAACTTAGTGATTGAAAACAACACACATTTTTATCTCACAGTTTCTCTGAGTCAACAGACTGGCCACATAGCTGGGTTCCTTGTTTAGGGTCTCATACCGCTATCATCAAGGCATCAGCTGGGGCTGCAGTCTGTTCTGAGGCTTAACGAGAGGATTCACTTTTGTGGGCAGAACTCAGTTCCTTTACAGCTGTAGGGGTTTCAGTTTCTCACTGGCTGTCAGCTGGAGGCTGCTGTCAGCTTCTAAAATCTGATCTTAATTTCTTGCCCAAAATTGGCAGCCCACATGGGCAGCTCACTTCTTCAAAGCCAGAAAAGGATGGAGAGACTCCAGCAAGAAGGTAACTACAATCTAATGCACACTCTGTCACCTTTGCCATGTTCTATTGTCCAGAGGCAAGTCACGGGTCACACACATAATCAAGGGAGGGGATCCACAATGGCCTGATCATCAGCAGGCAGGGGTCATGGGGCCCACCCTAGGGCCTACCCACCACCACAACTGGTTTAAACAAAGTAGATGTTTTCTCACTTGCAGAAGAAATCCAAAGGTAGGTGGTTCATGGTGGCTCCATAGTCATTAGGGACCCCGGCTCCTTCAAGATCTCCAGCCTCCAGTCCTAAGGGTTTGGCCTTCCCCCTAAAGGACCAAAAAACTGATAGAGCTTCAGTCAGTCATCCACAATCCAGGCAGCAGGATGAAGAAAAAGCAAAAAAAAAAAAAAAAAAAAAAAAAAAGGGCAAGGCACCTACTGCATTCTTTTTAAGAATACTTCTCACAAGTATCACTAATATCTTTAGCCTATATCCCACTGACCAGAACCTGGTCCAGGACTCTACCTTGCTGCAAAGGCATCTGGGAAATGTAGCTTCTCCTGAGACTAAGGAGGAGGAAGAGAACGTGTTGAATAGGAGGAAGAAAGCAGTCTCTCCTACACTGTACATCAACAAAGTGGGCCAGATAGGAGAGAAAGAACAAAGCAAATCCCAGGGGACAGCTCTTGGGATCTTTTGTGAGAGCACGGAACAGTCCTGGAAGCCCCCAGGAACCACTGGGAAGGACTGTCGGTGGGGCTGGAGGCCCTGCATCATCACTTAGATGGCATGGATGATGCTATTTCCAAGATCCCATTTCATACCCAGGCCAGTGAGGCCTGGAAAACTCATTAAATAATCCAGTGGTTCTCAGATTAAAATAATCATCAGAATCACCTATTTGCTTAACAATTCAGATCCAGAACCTGATTCTAGATATGCTGAATTAGGATTTCTTAAAGTAAGGCCAGAAATTTTTGTCAAATCATGCTCTTAAGAGAGTCTAATGTCTATCAAGTTTGGAAACTACCATTATAGATATTTTCAAAAAATAATTACTTCATCTTTTCCCAGTCTCCAAGTGAAGTTTCCTAGACTTGGGATATAAACTTATTTGTTAATCTAAGTATCTGTCCAGTGATTCCAATGACTATTCTTATATAAGAATGTATTAACTTAATCATATTAAATAATTGGCACCATGAGGTGATCTAGAAGGGCCCAGCATCACTTAGCTAGAGGGTTTTTCAACCTCAGAACTTTTCATATTTTGGGTCAAATAATTCTTTGTTGTAAGGAGCTGTCTGGTGCATTATAGGATGTTTAGCAGCATCCCTGGCCTCCATTCCCTAGATGACAACAGCACTACCTCCAATTATGTTAACCAAAAAATGTCCAGGCATTGACAAATGGCAGCTGAAGGCAAAATCACTTCCAGTTGAGAACCCCCAATTGTGAAATGCTATCTTTAGTATTTCACAGAAGCCCAGAAAATTCATGGCAACAGAAGTATTAAATAACACTGGGTGGGAATTAAGAAAATGTACATGAAATCTTATGTTCTGGCTGAGACAATCTGTGCCTTCATTTTCCTGTGTGTATAAAAACTATGTGTTCTATATACTTCTATATAATTTCCAGAGGTTAAGTGAGTGCTCACCTCACATTAATTTTTTTAATTTGTGTATTACTTATCTCTCCACTGAGGGGGGAGGTAAAGGAGGCTGGTAATCAAATTTCTTCAACTTTGTTATGTTGCTACCTTGCAACACAATAATCCCTACTCGAAGCTAGCCTCAAATATCCTGTTTCTCATAAATAAGCTTAAATAAGGGAGGTGTGCTATAGACATGCTTTATGCTAAAATAAAAAGAACACATAATAAATAGATGATGGGAATTTAAACGTTTATTAATAAATCATAATTTTCTATTGAATACATGATAAAGTACAATTAACAATAACATAACTTTCCAACATTAAAAATTAAAACTTTCAGAATCACCTTGATCAATATATAAAGCTTTAGTTCCTGGAAAAATAATATTTCAACAGTGTTCTTCTCATATGCAAAACAGCTTCCCAAAATAAGAGATTTGTGAATGAAATTTTATAAAGCTTCCTGGGTACAAAAGAGATTGACTCCACATCAACTGTGCCCTACTGAAAATCCAAACCGTACAGGCTTGAAGGCCAGAATTGAGCCACATTCTATTAAAGTTATCAAAGATAAAATCTTAAAGATCTACAAATGGAACATGGAACTACCTTCTACCACCAATTCAATACACTGGGCAAACGTGGTAAATCTTGGCCTCAAGACAACATAAGATAGAATGATTCTTAAATATGTAGCAACAGATAAATCAATATTATTCTTATTACAGAGACACATGTATACCAATTTATAACTGTTCTTTGCAGTAAGAAACTCAGAAATCATCTAAGAAATATCTATTTTCCTATGTTACAATTGAAATGAAAATGACAACATATTTTGTAAAATGATGCAATGTGGTATTGTCCTTTGATGAGACATGAAAACACAACTCACTGGCTAGAAATAGTCATAAAACAAGCCTACTTTCACTGATATATACTTACTTTAAAAGTTACACTTACTTCTTAGTTTTCTGAAGAAAGAAGGATAATGGTCCTCTATTCAAAGTAGTAATAAAAATAATTGCACCTCAAATTACTCCCAGTGTAACATAAGATATTTAATATTAACATAAATATCATTTGCATAGATGATAGAAAAATTCTAATTTCTTCAAAGTGCTATGCCTTACTGGAATTTGAAGACAAAATAAAAGTGAGGAATATACTCTTCTGCCTGTCCAGCAGAAGCCTCTACTGAGAATGTAAAAGGTTCTGAAGCTCATCCATGAATGAGTCCACTTACTATAAGTGTCTTAAATTTACAATGTGCAAAAAACCAATGCACCCAAGAATATATCATGGCACCTTGCCCCATGGTAACCACTTGGCAGACTCAAATAATAACTACCCTCATAGGGAGAAATCTTGCCAAGGGAGAATTTACAACATATTTTTAGAAAGAAATGAGTATTCAATCATTCAATAAAGCAAATCAGAAAAAGTAAGGTTGTCAAAAGAACTCCAGATTATATGCCAGCAGGTTAATAAAATAATTCTTTTTTAAAAAATGACAAAGAAAAATCATAATTCCAATTTTTTATTTAATGTCTTGAGTCTGCCAGACATGTCAAATGAAATAATTGAATTATGTAAAAATAAAAATAGTTGGTATTATATCGACAGACTACTTATAACTATATTTAGCATAAATAGAAATTAAAGCTAAATATGTCTTTTTCTAAAAAAAAAAAAATTATACCTAGGCTCAAAAGAATAGGAGCAGGGAGAGTTATGCTGTCCACAATTCTGAATATTTCCACATGCAGGATATGGTATTACATATGTAAGTAACATCTCCTAGGTAACAGAAATATATCTGGATTCTACATAAGCAAAACGCTCCTCAGATTATAATATATAATCCAAAATACTAAACCAAAGATACTATTTTAGAATGTTTTGAAAAACAAAGTACAATAGAACAACACAATAAGAGGAAGCATTTCATTGACCAGACATATTTTAATGGGCTTGAATTTCTTTTTTAAAACTATAACTAAATGTAATAAGATGGTGGAACCAACTATAAAAATGTTATTCTGTCCTAGAGTTGTTTGGCTACTAGGTTTTCCCAACATCAGTCTCTGGAAGCATTGGCCAATCGAAAGGGAGGTGAGATATGCTGGTGTCTTACTAAGGTTCCCAGTGAGTGGAAAAGAAGGGGGACTTTAGTTCATACCAGTAAATGACATTGACAGTATTCTAAATGGAAGAGCTTCAGCATAAGCAATCTTAATGGTAAAATGAGTTTTTTAATATTATTACTCATAGCATGTGAAGAAAATAATTTATACTAGTAATTATTACTACCACATATACTCCTTTTCTCCTTATGCCTGTGGTATTTTAGTCACTTTTAGTCCAAGCCCACTGCTTGTAGCAGAGCAAGTTCTCTAAGGGAAGTGTGAAGAAAGAAGTGGCCGGGACATCTGCACAGCCCCATGCACCAGGAGGCAGTGCTAGCTAACCCTTTCTGTTCCTTCTCATTGTTGTCCTCTTCATTTTTAATAAACTTACAATAAAAAGAGATGAGTTACAAGGTGACTTTTTTGTTTTTTGTTTTTTGAGACAGAATCTCGCTCTGTCCCCCAGGCTGGAATGCAGTGGCATGATCTCGGCTCAGTGCAACCTCTGTCTCTCAGGTTCAAGTGATTCTCCTGCCTCAGCCTCCCAAGTAGGTGGGACTACAGGTGCATGTCACCATGCCCGGCTAAATTTTGTATTTTTAGTAGGGACGGGGTTTCACCATATTGGTCAGGCTGGTCTCAAACTCCTGACCTTGTGATTCACCCGCCTCAGCCTCCCAGAGTGCTGGGATTACAGGCATGAGCCACCGCGCCCGGCCTACGAGGTGACTTTTAACTTGAAAACCTGGAGTTCTTCACCGAAAAAGTATTCAAATGCTAGTTTTTAAACAAGGAAATATGGTCTAAAAAAGATACAAACTGTCTTCCAATGGCCTTTCCATTCTAGTGTTTCCTAATATATTACACTAGAAGTTAACTATAAATTATATACTTTAAAATATAAAGTATTGATTGTCAGTATAAGGTTCCCAGGCCAGGAAAGAGGAGGGGAAAGTCCTTTGCCAAGACCCTCCCCCAATTTCTTTGTAAGCTGATTTCACCTTTAAAGAACTCCCAGAGAGTAAAGGGCAAAAACACGTTTACAAGGAGGCCCCAACATAACAAGTGCCTGTTTTAAAACAGATTGTGTCAGAGGTGTAAGAGTTCTAGAAACTTTTCCCCACTTAAAAAAAAAAGGCAAGAAAATTAAGTATTTGATACTTAACTGCCCTCTTTATAGACCACTGTCTGGGGATCTATTTTCTATGCATAGGTTTGCCAGCTTTAAAATACTGAATGTCAGTTATTCCTACTCTGGTATCCAAAATATCCATAAGCAATATATGAGCATCCATTCCACTATAATTTCTGAAAATTCACTAAAATAAGAGCATTTTAAAAAATTAACTTTAAAAGATACATTTGCATACCTTATTTTTGATGGATTTATTTTTAAATAGCTAAAAACATAAAGCAAATTCTTTGGAGCCCATGGAAATTACTTTTTCCCCTGTCCACTTGAGTGAAATGCCATAGAGCTAAAGAGAAAAACTAAACCATTTCTTAGATTGAATAAAAAATCATTAATTGTTTAAACATATCTAAATCATTTCAGTATATTTAGAAGGCAAAGAAGAAAGGGAGAAGGAAAGAAAAGAGAGAATGAGGAAAAGAAAAAAGGGGGATTCATCTTTAAAATTTCCATTCAGATAAATTATGTTACCCTTCAGAATACAGGGCAATTAAAGATTGAGGTGCTCAGGATTCGGGGATCTTAAAAGTTCACAGCAAGCATCAGATGTCACTAGACAACTGGCAGTCTAATGCTCATACCCCTGACCTAGAAGAGGTTCCACAGGATCCCTGGCCAATGCCAGGGATCTTTGGGTCAGCAGTCATGTCAAGATGCTCTGATTCTCCACAAACCCAGCTTGTTTCCCAAACTGCAGGGAGGTCAGTCTGCAGTGACTTACCTAGTATTTTGTTGTATCCCTGGCTCACAATGTCTCCCTGGTCTAGGATCTTCTAATCAAAATCCCATGAGGCACATATTGCAGTGCTCTCTGACTCTCACCCTTGAAATAGAGCTGGTGTGGGGCTGAGGATGTGGGAAGGAGACAGCACACCCAGCACCCCCCAGGGCAATTTTCAGTATGCTCCTCAACCTCTGAGATGGTGTGAAAAGCATAGGTAAATGTACTGCCCCTCACATTTCTCTACAGAGGAAAAGAGAGGGAGGGGAATGGCTGGGGTGTGTGATCAGATTTCGAGCAGAAAAAGACCGTGCCACTTAAAAAAATTCACCAACTAGATTCTGAAAAGAAAGAATTTCCAGTTAAGAAGTATCTACTGAGACCACTGGGCATGGGGTGGGTTGGGGTGGGGTGGGCAGTAGGGTTAGGTTGGAGGTGGGAAGGGAACAGATGAAGCTCCTCCTGCTGGCTGTTTTCTCCCATTCCCAGGGAAATCCATCTTTTAGCAAACATGGATGTGTAATAATGCTTAAGAATCTAGGTTCATTTCTTTCACAAAATGAGGAGAATACCTATTCTAAAGTAATACCTTTATTCTGGAGAAAACAAACACCTCCAAAAAAATTCTAAAAGATTTTGAGAGGGGAAAATATAGACACACAACTGCATTCATTCTGATCTTCCACACAAAGATCAGGTGAAGAAATCTATGCAGCTATACATACTAGGACCTGTTGTACACCATTCCCGCAACCCCATAGAAAGAAAAAAAAACTGTTTTTTCAAAATAGAAGCAGTATTCCTCTACGAAAACAAAACAATTACATGTGACTACTGGAAATGTTAGTGTTACACAGAGTCCTTTAAAAATAAATCACAGATAAAGTTCCAAAAAGTGCAGAAACATGAAACAGAAAATAAAAATGACTGAAGAGTGATGATGGGAGCCTGAAGCTCCATCCTCACAAGGACGGCAGCCCTGGACATCGCTGCAAAGGTCACAAGAGGACAGCTTCACTTCAGAGTTGTAACTTCTCACCGCCTGTCTCCCTGTTCAAAGAAGCAGACATCAGTTCACTCGGCTCCCTTGTTTAGAAACAATGACTTTGCCAAAACATAAGAGCATTTCGATACACTTCTCTGAGTTTTCCATTCTTATCCTAATTTTATTTTTCTTTACAAGAAACAACTGAAATGTCCAAGAGTGGTCCAAAGTACTAACCAAATCCAAGAGAGAAACAATGCGCTCAGTCCAATCTGTCTACCACCAGCAGCTGGCCAACATTAAAAGAGAGCAAATAGACTGCAGCTGCACACTGCAATCACAAGCACCACTTTAATCTCTTACTGCATCAGGAGAATTTTCAGTTAAGGACTGTTTAACCTCCTCAAGAGTTTATTTTAGGATGACATTCTCTATACACTCAAATCAAATTCTAATCATTAGAACTACTGAAAAGGGGCATTTACCCTGGCTCTAGTAAAGAAATACATAAATATGAAGGGAAGACTGCCTATGCAATACCTTGTTTTAAAACACTCAGCATATAGTATCTAAAAGCTAACATGACAAAAACTACTTAAAGTACCTATAAGACCACAGTGAACTCACTGTAAAACATAAATGAGTTTTATAATTTTTAAAATATATATTCTATTTTCAAATTAATTCATGATTTTTCAAAGACTGTTGTCCGTGTCGTAAATGTGTTTCGCATTTTTTAAAATGGGTTGGAAGGTTTAACTTATTCTGATCTTTCCCATATTTTCATTTTAAAATGGCCTCCTCATAAGTGTTTTCCATAAAAATTTGCATAGACTGAATTATTTTTGTTTCTTAAATGTTTAAAATGTTCCCCATGCACCCAAGAAATATAAATTGGGGAATTTCGCAACTATGTTAAGTAATAAAGTTGGACAACCAGTTACTGTCATTGGGTCTCCACAGTGTATTCCATCCCTCCACTAGAAAAAAAGTGCCACACCAGTGTTTCCCAAATGTCCCACAAGAACCTGGGTGAATCCTCTTCCTCAGTGCCAACAGGAGGCAAAAGACAAGAGGAACTGGCTTGTTGACTATGAGGAGAGAACTGGTGCTACACCTTAGTCTTGAATACTCTATGAAATACTAACAATGGGAACAAGTTCATTTCATTTAAAGTGTAATTATCTACAATTACCTAACACATAAAAATGTTCATGCTTCTCATGCATTGTGATGATTCTGAGCCACCACAAGTGCTTATTCAAAATAAGACATATTACAATTAGAAACATTAGGCCAGAGATCACATACAAAAAGTCACTCTGACTGAACACGGATTCATCCTATTAAACTTGGGCCATCTCCAGACCAGCTCTCTATTTTTACATCCTAAATTTCCACATTTTATAAAAATAAGAAGTTACCAGTAAAATCAAAGAAGCTCAAGTTATTTTCCAAACAGGCTATATTTTTCTTGATATACTTTTAAAATCTGTTATCAAGTGTAAGTTTCAGCAAAACACCAGACTCCCTCAATAAAGAAACAGCTAACTCCAGCCGATGCTACTGCATTGCAGATGCTGTTCATGTTCTCTCCTGAAGAAGTCCCATTTTATTTATTATTTGTTATTTATGTATTTACTATTCAGGGGTACATGTACAAGTTTGTTACAAGGGTATATTATGTGATGCTGAGGTTTGGGCTTGTATTGATCCTGTCACCCAAATAATGAACATAGTACCCAATAGAGAGTGTTTCAGCCCTTATTTCCCCTCTCCCTCCCCACTTTTGAAGTCCCCAGTGTCTACTGTTTCCATTTTTATGTCCATGTGTACCCAATGTTCAGCTCCCACTTATAAGTGAGAACATGTGATATTTGGTTTTCTGTTTCTTCATTAATTCACTTAGAATAATGACCTTCAGCTGCATCCACGTTGCTACAAAAGACATAATTTAGTTCTTTTTTATGGCTGTATAGTATTCCATGATGTACATCTACTACATTTTCTTTATCCAATTCACAGTTGATGGGCACCTAGGTCGATGACCTGTCTTTGCTATTGTGAATTAGTGCTGTGATAAATATATGAGTGCAGGTGTCTTTTTGGTAGAACAATTTATTGTCCTTTGGGTATATATCCAGTAATGGGATTGCAGGGTCAAATGGTAGCTCTACTTTAGAAGAACTCCCATCTTTTTTATTATACTTTAAGTTCTAGGGTACATGTGCACAACATGCAGGTTTGTTACATATGTATACATGTGCCATGTTGATGTGCTGCACCCATTAACCTGTCATTTACATTAGGTATATCTCCTAATGCTATCCCTCCCTCCTCCCCCAACCCCATGACAGGCCCTGCTATGTGATGATCCCCCCACCGTGTCCAAGTGTTCTCATTGTTCAATTCCCACCTATGAGCGCGAACATGAGGCATTTGGTTTTTTGTCCTTGCGATAGTTTGCTGAGAATGATGGTTTCCAGCTTCATCCATGTCCCTACAAAGGACATGAACTCATCCTTTTTTATAGCTGCATAGTATTCCATGGTGTATATGTGCCACGTTAAGAACTCCCATTTTAAAACTGGAAACAGATGGAATGGGTGCTTGGAATAGAAGCAATACCTTGCAAATGAGACATAACTGGACTCTCTATGCCAATTTTTCTTTGTAAAGTTTATAATTGTGAGTTAAAAATCTAAAACATTATGAAAAAATTTATCATTTTTAAATTTCATATGCTAAAACCTATCATGTGACCCTTGTAAATTATCAATAGTCTTCACCGAAATGGAATGCTCACTTCCTGCCTGCCCGCCTCCTATACTTTCTCCTACCAAATCCTGCCCTCGCCACAGAACCAATCCAATGGGTGGTCACTTCCAATAAATGAATGAATGCCTGGCTTAATTTCTAAAGTATTAAGAACTCCAAAGCATACTTACTTGGTTCATAGTAATCCACTATGGACACTGAAGCATCTTGGGTATTTGAAACTTTAAAGTTTCTCACAGCAGGAATATTAACACAAAACTGGGTTTCGTTTACCTTGAGAAATACAAAAGAGTCTTAAGGGGTTGGCACACTGTGTGTTCATGATTAAGTAAAGACATTTCTTTTTTCTTATCATTTTAGGAAACAAAGACTAACACTTAGGGAGGATTTCTACGTGTCAGATACTGTAGTAAGTACTTCCTATGAACTATCTTATTTAACTTGTAAAACAATGCTTACAAAAAGGTATTGTTCTTAGTTCCATTTTGCTGAATGGGATACTGAGAATTAGAGTGGTTAAGTAAGCAGCAAGCCTGAGGGTGCATGCACCTAGATCTCCTGTCTCAGATGGTGCACCCCACCCCCAGTTACTACTAATGGCTCACAGCAGCCTCCTTCTCCTGGGAATCGCCCTCAGCTCATGCAAGCCATGTCACCCAGTAGGTAAGGTAACTAAGATGGGGCTGTACTCCACAACCAATGACTGAGATGGGGTACACAAGGCCAGCCTATCTGTCTCCAAGAGGAATAGATTTGGCCAATTTGGCAAACAACACTCATTAAAGAATCAGAAATTAGTAAATTCCTTCAAACATTCCCTTATTTGCCAATAGTAGTAAATGAAAAGTCAAACTGACCACTCAAAGACTACTGGACACTCAAATCAAAATAACCATTAACAAGAGATCAAAGACAGAAGACAAACTCCAAAACCAATTACACTACTAAATTAAAACCTTAAATTTGTTTTTCAAGTTCCAAATCAGGCCAATGGCTTTCGAGCAGTGCTTAATGTAAGATAATTCCTAAAGAGCAAAAGAATCTAGAGACTGTTATTTAACATTATATTGAGACTGAATTAGTTTTAACAGGGCTTTAACCAAAGTGGTTTTGAAGTGCTAAAACAAATGAGACCATTCAAGAACTATCTTTTCAAAAGCATATATTTAGCAATATATTTCTGATTCATACTTAGCAAAACTGAAATAAGAAACATACAAACCCACCCATGTAATATGAAATCCTTAGAATACTATGAACTCAATATCAATTCAACCTATGAAGCTCATATAGATGCTATAAGAAAAGAATAAACTTACATACCACCAGTTTTGAGACATACCAAGTAGAGTCTGGAATTCTTCACTTACCTTTCCCTACACACTGTATGCACCTTATTCTTGAATCAGTAGTACTCATTCAGCAATGGAAAGAGTACACGAAGGTTATGTAATAATTCTATGTCAAGATCAAATCTCTGAGAATAGTCTTCCATGATTTAGCACCTAATTTTTCAAGGTAAGAATATGAACCCCTTTAAGGTTTGTTAAAAGCTTCATGGAAGAATTTTAAAATGTGTAATTAAGACTTTCATCTTCCAGCTAGGCATGGTGGCTCACATCTGTAATCCTAACACTTTGAGAGGCCAGGACCAGAAGATCACTGGAAGTCAGGAGTTCAAAACCAGCCTGGGCAACAAAGTGAGACCCTGTCTCTACAAAAACTTCTCATGCAATTATCTAGGCATGGTGGCATGCACCTGTGGTCCCAGCTACTCAGGAGCCTGAAGTGGGAGGATCACTTGAGCCCAGGAGTTGGAGGTTGCAGTGAGCTATGATTGCACCACTGCACTCCAGCCTAGGCAACTCCCTGAGGCAGACAGCCTCTCAAATTCAGATCTGGGCTGAATTTTTTTAATTATACTGTGGAAATTTCTATGTATTTCACATCTGGCATGAAATAACGATTTAGTTATGAAGACCTTCATCAGGCTCATCATTAATAGCAACTCTCTAAACTGATTTTATACTAGTCTTTCTAATGGAGATAAATATATGGTTGCCATGTTAAACTCATTCAGGGACACAAAAAGTTGAAATAACAATTACTTAAAGAAAACATACTTAAAGTAAGGTAGACATCTGGACACAAAACATAGTGGCTTTGTCAACAGCTACCTTATGTTTTACTACTTACAGAATCTAAATAGAGGTTGAGTTTTCCATGATCGTATTCCACTTTCTTCACTGTCTCACTCAGAGGAATTGCGTCTGAAGGCACTATAAAGCCACTTAGTAGGTTAACTTCCATAAGAGCCATGCCACTCCTAGCTGGGCCTGAAAAGCTAAATCAAAGAGGGAGGATGAATGAAAACTCCTCAGGAAAAACCCATAGCTGTTATCAAATTATCTTCATACAAAAATCAAACCCACCAAATGTTATTCCAAATACTGTTTGAGTTCAAATAAAATTCCCTATAGAGAATTTTAAAACAGGTTATCATTTTCTTACATGTGTGGTAATCTTATAACTTTTAACCATACAAGGAATAATGATACAACAATGTGTTCATCTGACAGATAGTATGCAATGCCTGCAATGTAAGAGGCTTGTGCTTATAAACTGTGACAGTACAATATACATCCTTTCAACAGACAACTCTATTTTCTAGTGGTGATTCCAAACAGAATTGCACTTTTCCTTTTCTCAAAAGTTGACAGCACCAAACTTGCAAGCTGAAAGCCAGGCCCTGAGAAGGAGGCATCACTTGACCACTTAGTGATAGGTCCCATCCAAGGTCTTAGCAACCTTTTATTCGTCTGATTTTAGAAACATCAGACCAGTAGGGAGAAGCCTTCCCTTTGTTCTCCCACATACTTGAAGAATATTTTGTGTTTTCTTTGGCCACCGTGAGGGAATTACAAGCCTTGGAAAGTTTTATTACACTGCATCCTTCTCTCGCCCTGTTGTACGCGATGTTAGCATCAAAGGATCTGGGCACCAACAACATTTTGTCTCCTTGAAAATAAATATTTTTCTAAAATGAATTGATGGCAAGAGCTTTTCATTTAGAGCAGAAGGAGCCCAGCTAAGTGATTATGGAAAGATATTTGCCTCCAATTTAAAAGAATCATAGCATTAAGTTAGTACCTGTTGTCCTTTTAAATGGCAAAAGCAAGAAGGGCTGTTAGAAAAATCTTGCTTTTTAGAGCAGAAAACCCATGCCTGCCAAACATGACTGATTGAAAAGCCATACAGTACAACTGCTGACTTCAGCTGGCTCTGCAATCCGAAGCAACTGAAACCATCTGCTGGCAATGCAGTGAGCCAAAATAGATGTTATTGAGAACTAATAAATGGATTGAAACTAGAGGTGTTTGCATATGAGAAAAAAATATAGATGAGAAAAAAACAGTCAACATGCTTAAACATTTAAAAGCACAATGCAGATTATACTTTCAGTACATATTAAAAGTACCTTGGTTGATCTGATCTCTCTACCAAGCCTAGGGCAGAATTTGTTAAACTATCATGCCACACAGAAAGCCTGGTATGAGGTAAGGTCTTGGACCCTGTTGATAGGGATAAAGTGTCTGAAATATCAGGTAATCTTTTTATAATGTGCTGCTGAAAAAATACACCTAAATGTTATTTGTCTTTCATACAGATTTTTCTCAGAAAACTAGTAGCAGCATTTAAATCCTTTTTATAAAACCCCTACCCTCACATGAAAACATTTCCCTTCTTCAAGCTCTACCTACCACCCAAATTCTGTTGCCTATCTGATTCCTGATGCTTAAAATTGGAAATCCTGCATCCTTACATGAACCCCTATAAATGCTGAGGCCTCTTCATAGTCTGAATCCTGGTTCCCCACCTCATTTTTCTCATGTTTCTTCACTTGATGTCTCTTAAGAGGTAAAAATCTCCCTCTCTTAACTCCATGAGGGTCTTCTTCTTTGCCCTTTTCAAAATTAGAATTTTAGACTTGCTTAGGGGATTGTTTCCATTAATTTCTGTATTCCCCTCAAACAGCAAGTTCCACAAGGCAGAGCTTGTGTCTTTTTTGGCTTACAATTATATTCCCACACCAGACACACAGACACCATGCCTGGCACATAATAGAGACTCAACCAATACTTGCTGAGGGAATAAATAAATGAATGAGAAAAGCAGGAATAGGCGGGGCACAGTAGCTCATGCCTGTAAGCCCAGCACTTTGGGAGGCCAACGCAGGAGGATCACTTAAGGCCAGGAATTTGAGAAAAGCAGGGATAATAATAACACATACTTTACAGAGTTCCTGTAAGAATTAAATGATATGCATATAAAAGTGTTTGGTGCCGTGCCTGGCATATAAGTTTGTAATTACTGTAGGTTGTTATTGTTTATAATAATAGTAATAACTTGAAGTTTTTATTCTATAACAAAGACCAATTGGAAGATTCGTAAAAAATAATTGGAGTCCTACTTTCTTCTCAGCTGAGAAGGATGCCACCGCAGAGATTCTGACATCCCCTTGCTGCTGGCCCAAAATGCCCAAGAAGGTGAAGAATGGAACAAATGTGGGACATTTTACCCCAAAATCATGAACAAGGTCCAAAGATAAAGACAGACAGTAGCAGTAATGGCAGAGACTGGGTCCAGGCAATGGCTGTGAAGGCTGGCCACCTGGATGAACACCCAGAGATGACCTTGAAGAACATCTGCCAGCTCAGGACCATATCAGGGATTTCTAGCCCAACAATAAGCTAAGTTAAACCAGGACACTATGGGATATTTTAGAAGAGCAAACAGCAGCTCCTCAATGCCAGTGCATCTTTAAGTCCCAGCTCAATACCAAATAATGCAGATGTAAGAGAATAGATTCACGAAAGAAAAAAAAGTGAAGCCTCTATTCAAGAACTTTCACAAGGAGTGTGCTCAAACTCCTGTGTACAGTGGAATGACCAAAAATCCGCAGCTTCCCAGTCTTACTGTGAGGTCAGTAGGGTTGAGGTAGAACCCTTTTTCCTTATTAACAAGATTCTCAGATGCTTTGGATATAGAACAATTTAAGAGTCAACTTAAAAAGTACTCCCAGAAGCTTCAGCTGTTAAGTGTCTAATTATCCAAGATGAGAAACTCCTAAACTGGAATATTTTCAATGTACCTAAAAAAAACACTATCCTCTTGATTGAATTTGCATGTTATCATAAAGTTTTGGGTTAAATGCCTAACCTTAACTAAACAGTTAAGGTTCAATATGAACCTGAAATAATTATTTCTACAGAAAAATAACTCATCACAAGAAATAACCATTTTTGAAGTATTAAATATGATTGACTTAATTTAAAGTTTTCCTAAATTAGACCTGAGTTTTATTAATTTATATATACACTGTTCTATTCATATTTGTTATACATCCAGGGAAAACTTGTAAATAATTTTTGTATGCATCTAATAAATGCTTGAATATAATTAGTAGTATTTCTAGTTTGTAATCTGAAGTGTAGCGCATAACTGAATTCTTTGTTCAATATAACTTCTTAGATTGATATAGACAACTATACATAATTAAACCTTCAAGTCTATTTTTTAAAGGAAAAAAAGAAGACAGACCTAAGCAGACACTTACCTTGTACACACATTCAAATCCACATGGTTGAGATCATCTTTATTTTCTTTTACAGCAACATCTAAATCAAAGGCTTCTTGATTTTGGATAGATCTTCGTCTTCTAGATGACCCAGAAGCCTTCGCATTATATACAACATTGAGCTGTAAAAAATAAACTAGCATAGATAACAAATTGGACATAAATTTCCATCATTATGCCTTCTAAATGCTGTATTAGGTAATGATTCTCTTTGGATGGACCCAGTAAGATTTTTAATCTTCAAACTAGAAAAAAATTAATTTTACTTGCTAACAAAGTATCACTATTAACAAATAGTATTACAATTTATAAAATTATGTTTAAATGGAGAAAACTGTTAAGTAATATTCCAAAACAAGTACAATAAAACACTATGGGCAATATTTGGGGATACTGTTTTGCCAAAGAGGGTAAACATTCCCTTGAGGAAAAAACTTTCTTGAGAGCGTCCACTAATTTCTAATGCCTGTTGCCCAAATGGAGTCATTTTTCTCTAACTAGAACTTCAGAAACTCTCAGTAGGATAAATCAAAACTGAAACATTGAAGAGCCTTAGTTGAACATTGCTGAGGATTATTTTTGTTCATACAACGTTTGTCAAAGATGATAAAATAAATGACAGCTTTCAAGTCAACTGGGTCTTTCTCGGCATCTACTCCGTACCCACCACTGATGTTAAAGGTGCTGTAGACACACTGGGAGAGCCTGAGGACCCGTGTCTTTCTCAAAGGGATCCTAAATCAGAAGCTTAGGAATGTACTCAAAACTTCCTAGTCCAGTGTCATCCCCAGATGGACTGGAATCTATTTAAATGTTTTACCTCATCCCCTTTTTTATAACAAGGTTCATAAAGCTTACTGTTGCCTTGTAAGGTTGTATTTTCTTTTAACTTATACCTAAAACACATTTAAATATGCACACGTGCACACACACACACACACACCCCCCTCAGAACTAACATCTAATACCCCTCATGGATTTGCATACTTAAAAAAATCCTCTAAGCCTTCATTTTTCAAATCTAAAAGTTGCAATCTTCTTATTCTGCCACAATCCAAACTCATATAATCCTTCATCCACTTGATCCTTCTGGTTATCTTACTTTGGACATTTGTCAACTCTTTCTTAAAGTATAATGATTAAATTATAGAGTATTCCTGAAGAAGCTGAAGAATAGTCCCATAAAATTGGAGAAATGCTTTCTATTATTTCCATCATCCCCCTTTCAGTGGCATGCAATTGTCCCTTTAGAGACCAATGCTATCAGGAAACAAACAAGGACTACTCTGTCTCTCAGGTCATAATTAATGCCCATCTATAACTAAGTATTAGGGTTTACATTTGGCAATAAAGCTCAACTGCTCACTCCGGGAACTTCAAAAGATCTTGCAGTTTATTTCCAACAGTTTAGTATTTTATTACCCAAAAGAGGGTAATATTTACTGCAAACTCATGAGTTTTCTTTGCCTTCCTTGTTCCAGAGCACTTATAAAAATATCAACTGTAAGAAATCTCAATACCCATTTCCGGGTGACCAACTTCTTTGTAATTTTTTTCCTTCCTCATGAGAAGTGCCTACTGGTCCCTTCCTTTTGTTTTCTGCATTTTGAGACCGACATGGGATTGATGAACATTCTGACCAACAGGTACCACATTTACCCTTGTGTGCTTCAAGCCTCCAGTAAAAAATCACTTGGTTTCAGTAATTTCTCTACATTTGGTTTATCAAAAATGAATTCCAACCAACTTCGTGATTTAAGTACATATAATTTTTCAATTTTATCTAGAATACACAGCATATTTACTTTTGGATTTACTCTTGGATTGCAAGACAGCTTGAGAATGAGAATTTTCCCATGGTCTTTGTTAGTAAAGATCGAAATAAATTGTTTACTTTCTCTTTCTGACCTTTTCACTGAATACCATTCCTTTTCATTGTGATCATTTTTCCTTTAGTTTTAAAAAATGTTTACTGTATTCTGAGTATAATGCAAAATAATCTTAGAATTATTTGGAAGTTTCTAAATTATACCTGCTTAGCAAGGTATACCCGCCCTACTCAGCAAGTATACCTGTTCTCTCTACTAGAATGATTGTGCTGGTTTTTGAAAAAAGTACTTTTTCTCCATAATAGCCATTTCTTTATTTTCTCAGTAAGTGTTTCAGTGTTTTTGTTTGGTCGTTTGGTTGTTTGTTTCTACCCAAGCACACAACCATTTCTGGTCCTATCACATATTATCTTTGAGTTCTAATGAGATGATTTTAAAGTCCTCAATATTTTTATGTGCTATTTAGTGTGATGATTATCTTATTCAGTATTTTTCATACTACTTCCATTTTATTGTAGCTCCTGCTGCACCATAAAAATGTAGATTTCTTTATATTTTCCTTCTGTACCAGAGGATTGAGCATAATTATGCTTTAATTGTTATATTTACTATTATATAAGATTTTACATTGAAGGGACACAATTCCTCCCCTCAAGTCAATAATTCTACCATGTTGACTTCTATATTCTCAGATGAATACTAAGAAATTATAAGTAAAACATGTGTTTGTTATCAGGAATCATATTGGAGGACATTAACCCTCACTTCAAAAAGCAAATAATCTCCAAGAAATAGTTTTCAAATAGAAAATCAATCTATGTAATTGCTCTCTACTCACTGGCTGGCAACATCTCTAATACTTTTTATTAAAGACGGTGATATATCTTGCTTAAGTCATAGATGTAAATCATTAAGAATTATATTCAAGTTATCTAAGATTTAACAAAGCCCCAAACCAAATAATTACTATAAAAAGTCATATTTAACTTAAAAAAATAAGCATCGTTACATACCTGACAAATAGCAAATCCAAAACCATTTGCAGAAATATTAACTGCAGTTGGCTGTACCACAGCAAGCTGAATCAAGGTGAAAAAAAGTGAATGAGGCTAATTTTCCATATCTAGATCCTTCCAAGTAGCACAACAGATCAGTCCTATCCCTCATTAGGAAAAGAAGCAATCACTGACAGCACTAAGAGCTTTGCACTGTCTCACATATCAAAAGCTATGGGTCAAATAGGTAAGCAAGGTGATGAAAGGAAAAGTGCACACTCCCCAAGCTCCCTCACCTCTGCCCATGGGAGGGCACATTAGTGCTACTGACAAGTCTGTCCTTCTGTTGGGGCTGAAGCATAAAAGACAAGAAACTAAAGTCATCTCCCTCTCCTGACCTCCCTTAATCAGGGCCTAATCCCCTGGCTTTCCCAGGAACACAATAACACATTGTCTATGACTGTGCCTAACTTTATTCCTTCTTTTCCTTTATCATCACCACTCTTCCTCACTTTCCAGAATTGAAGTTATCACCATCCATTGTACTCAACCTCCCACAAAACTGATCAAGGGAATAAAGTTAAGAACTAGCATATTCTTTTATTCTAGTTAAAGTAAGAATTCTACTACTGGTTCTATCAATTCTCCTAAGAAGACATGTGGAGCAGCTGAAAAGAACATGGTCTTCAGAATGAAGAGTTCAAATCCTAGCTCTACTGTTACTAGTAACATGATCTTGAGCAAGTCACTTAACCTCTCTCAGCCTCAGTTTTATCATATGTATGATGGGGATACATGTACTTACTTCTTAGAGTTACTTTGAGAAGTAAATGCAATAGCATATGTAAAGTAATCTAGCACAGTGTCTATGAAGAATAGAAACTCAACAGGTTTCTATGTTCATTCCTTTCCCAATGTTACAGTGCCCATGTTTTCTCCTGTTTCACTAATCTTTCCAAAGTTCCCCACCCTTCCAGAGCTCAGCAAATTCAGCCAAAGGAGGGCACCACTTCTCCCTATTCTTCTACAGAGCTCTGGAAACAAGTCTTTGTTGAAATCAACAGATTACAAATAAAGCAGTATTCCAGCATAAAGAATTGTCTACACTGATTTTTAAATAACTGCCCCTTGCCCACACCTCTGCTGTCTGAAGGAGTAAGCGGTTGTGTGTATCAATCAGAAACTTTACAGGACTTGGTGAGCTAGGCCCCGTCACGGTCACTTGGATATTTGTCCTTTCTGTATTCATTAGGGCTGCAAATTCAGACAGAGCCTTTAAAGCCACAGTGGTATCCTGTTGAGGGAAGAAAAACATTTGTACATATAAGTATATATCAAGGTCTTCAAAGAGTAAATTTAGTAGTATTTTGTTGCTGGATATTCATACACCTTCCTTCAGAGTGGAATGCTCCCTGATTCATATTTGAATGTCCTTGGCCTAGAGTACAGGAGAGGCTCAGAAAATGTTTGCTGAAATGTTTTATAGTTTTTAGTGTACAGATCTTACTGATTTTTGTCAGATTAATCCCTAAATATTAGTTCACATTTTATGCTATTTTGATTTGCGTGTCCATTGCTCATATATAGATACAATCGATTTCTGTACAATGATTTTTTTATACCACAATGTTACTAAACTCACTTGTTAATCCTAGTAGCATTTTTGTAGATCCCACTGAATTTTGCACATAAATGATCATATTATCAGTAAATTAAAAGTTTCAGTTTTTCCTTTCCAAAAAGAAGAGAAGAAAATAGAAAATATTTGCTATATGGAACTGAACATCTACTCTTACATCAGTTACCACAGATGAAAAATGGCAGATGGGGAACTGATTTATTCCATATAAATATCAGATATGAAGTTCATAATAATGAAGAGAAAAAAACTAAAATTAGTGAATTTAGCCTTTTGCTTAAGTTACTAAACTTTGAAACTGCCAAGTAATTTTATGAAATCAAGGAAAAAAATGCAACCACATACTTTTTAAAATATATATTTTTATATATAATATATAATTTATATAATATATATAAAATATATACTATATATTATATATAAAATATTATCTAATAAATAAATCTACATTATATATTATAGTTTAAAGGGAAAAAACTATCACCTGAGTAGATGCAAAACCACCCAAGCTATTTCTTTGCCTGCTTAGCCACCTCATAATTGGGATTCCCTCAGAAGTCTGAAATTGTAAGAAGTGTGAGAGCAGTGCATAGGCTGCAACTTCAATATCCAGGGATCGTGGCTGCCAGGAGTCAGAAAGTTTGGACTCTGATGACACCCAGAATTGCATGCCTCCTGCAAGAGAAAAGTAATAACATTCTGATCAATTATCCAGAAAAATTACATTTTATACCATTAAATATTCCTACTCTGGTCCAAGTTGTACTTAACTAGCATAAAAAATATATATTTGTATACATGTATTTATTTATGCCAAACATGTATTTATTTATCACAAACACACACACACATACATATGTATACATGTGCCTATATGTTGCTTTTTTAAACTATTACAAGTTAAGTATATCTTATCCAAAAAGCTTGGGGCCAGAAGTGTGTCCAATTTCTGTTTTGCTTGAATTTTTGGAATATTTACAGAATACATACATTCCAAAATCTGAAATGCTCAAAAATCTGAAACTTTTTGAGCACTGACATGATACTCAAAGGAAATGCTCATTGGAGCATTTTGGATTTCAGATTTTTGGATTAGGGATGCTCAACCTATATACTTATAAATTTTCATCCTTTTCTCATTGCCTACATTTGAGGATGTTTTGATGAAAATAGTTTTCCTAAGAGAAATTCCCTATATTTGGCTCAAGACTAAATAGCTATAAATAAAAGGAAAAAATAATATATTCCAGAAGATAATGCAGATTACTTATCTGACCAGGCCATCCCCAAAATATTTTAAGACACATTGAAAAGAATCCTGTTCTGGGAATCTGCCATTAACTAGCTCTAATATTCTGGAAAGACTCTCCCATTTTCATTATCTGAAGGTTGGTGTTAAAATTTTGAGGTTCAAGCCCCCAAGAAAAAAAATTAGGATCCCCAGCTAACTCAACAACCTTCCTAGAGATAATTCTGCTCTAGTCCCCAGAGGACCATCCTACTTCGTGCCGTCTCTCAAATATTACTATTTAGATGATGACTACACTTAGGTGGAATATTAAATAACTACCACTTAGCCAAGCAGACAAGAAGAAAAAATGTCAAAGACTGCTTCAGCCTCTATGCAATAATCTTCTAGTCCCCAGCTTTGGAACAGGTAACAAGGATTCAATCTAAGTTACTGTTAATACAATATTTTTTTACAGTCTCAGAAGAAGCCTCTAAACACTTTCTACAATTATCCCTTCTTGAATTAACAGAAATTTGAATCACTGGACATTATCTTATTTCTGCCCACCCACTCCCATCTCTCTCTTTCTTACACACACACACACACACACACACTTGGATCCCTGTCCACTTTGTATATAAAATACACATAATCCACTTACTAGCAGCATTTTTTGGTATTCACATTTCTTTTAATTAGCATTTTAGTTCCCATTTTTGAGCATTTGCTATGCAGCAGCACTACACATTATCTCATTTAATCCTCACAGCCACTCTAAAATAGGTGTCATTTCCACTTTACAGTTGGGAAAACTGAACCTCATAAAGGTAAGTTGCAGAACCAGGATTTGAACTTGTCTCTCCAGAACCCAAGGTCTTAGCAAATTACAAGGCTGCCAAACCAGAAATGGTATCAGACACTCAAAGGGTAACTGACATAGGGTATGACATATCTAAAATAAAGAGACATCTGAGCCCTGAAATTCTGTAGAAAAAAACCCTGAGGAGACCAGAAGTATTGTGGCCATGTCAGGCCCATCCTGATCTCATTATGTGTTTTACTTTTCACCAAAAGATGCAGATGTAATCAATTTCAAACCTGGCTAAAAATTTTTCTCATGTAAGTTATATATTTCATAAAGCATAACAACCTCAAGTGGGCCCAGCACATTACCTTCTTGTTCTGCTCTCCAAGTCAGCATATTCAAAGCTTCCTTCACTTTAGGACTCCCCACTGATGACAATGCATAAGTTATAAGGGCTAGAGTATAACTGTCTGAAATTCCTTTACTGAATTCAGACTCCAAAAAATGGATAGACTCTTGCACATCAATGTTAGGCTTGGAAGAAAAAAAGTATGTTTTTTACTATTCAGAGTAACCCATTACCACATATTGAAACAAAAAGTACTTTGAAACATGCATTTAAAAAATAAGCTCAGTGTCTATGAAGTACCTGACCTTGTCCTAGGCAATGAAAATCAACCATGATCATTGACATTTAAAGATTTGCCATGCATTTTGAAAATAATACTGTTTTTCAAGTTTTTATAAGTAAACAGGTGTCATTCCCTAGAAGAAAAAAGTAGAGCTTTTGCCAGTGTTTCTCCCACTCAGTAACATAAACTCAGATAAGAACAGCAAACTGCTTGAGAAATATATTTCTTATATTTGATCTCTGGTATTGCGGCCCTAAGTTCAGGAAAAGTTTAGCTTCTGCATGCCTACTAGTAGAATAGGAAAATAGTGGGGGTCCTAATAAAGAGAATGGCTTTGGTGATCTCATAAAATGCTGTAGGCAGTAAGCAGTAAAGGCATCAATCACCAGGACAGCTCTGGAGCAAACTTAAGCTCGTCAGCATACCTTTCCACACATACTCATTCTCATCCAGGCATCCATGCCCGTTCAACACACTTTTCAGGGTATGGGTGTTCTCAGCACTAAATTAACAGATATTGTAATTGTTCCATGATGTTTTAGAAGTAAAAAATCCTTCACAATCTAAACTTGCTAGAACACATTGTCAAATTTTAAATAATTTTCTTTCCCCTCAGAAATTAACTTTTTCAATGATAAAACATGTATTGACTTATCTTACCAATAGCAAGTACAATACATACATTAAAAAGCATTTTTAGAATTCTCTTAGTTATTCTGAAAGAGTGGGTTAATGTTTTTATTCTCAGATTTTGGAACATGGCCACAAATGCAAAGCAAAAGAGTACTCAAATTCAGATTTCACATGTGTTGTAAAACTGCAACTTGTTAAGTTTCCACACACATATTTGACCCATTAAGACCTACCTTCCTTGAATTTCCCATCTATCATTTATTAAATTAAAGATGAAATACCTGATACTTTCTATATCCCAGGAGAGAAGTTACAATATAGGCTGTAAGTGTTACTGGACTTTTATTGCCACCTTGAAGCTCACTATGAATCACTCTTCCTGGCTCCCAAAATTCACCGTTGGATTTCTGATGTCCTTTAAGCCAAGTGTATGTTCTGTGTAACACATTCTGATCAATATCTATGTAAGGATCGGCTTCAAGGAAACATCTTAAAACAAAAGCTGACAACCTTTATGAAAAGAGAAAAAAATTACATAAAATACACTTTATAAGGTCCACCAAATAACACCGAGCAAGCAAAACAACAACACTTTTTCCCCATCAGAAGATTCATCAAAGGGGGAATCACTGAAGATGGAACAAAGGAAAGAAAAAAAGCAAAAAAGAAAGAGCAAAGGAACAAGGTAAGCAACTCTCTCTAGCAGGCAGAACTGGTTTCCACTTGGGCTTGGCCAAGAAATTCCATGTTGACTCAAAAATCTCAGATTTGAAAAGGAATTTAGAAATTATCTAATCCACCTCCGTTTTTTTATTTTATTTTATTTTATTTTATATTTATTTATTTTTTATTGTTATACTTTAAGTTCTAGGGTACATGTGCACAACGTGCAGGTTTGTTACATATGTATACATGTGCCATGCTGGTGTGCTGCACCCATTAACTCGTCATTTATATTAGGTATGTCTCCTAATGCTATCCTTCCCCCCTCCCCCAACCCCACAACAGGACCCGGTGTGTGATGTTCCCCTTCCTGTGTCCAAGTGTTCTCATTGTTCAATTTCCACCTATGAGTGAGAACATGCGGTGTTTGGTTTTTTGTCCTTGCGATAGTTTGCTGAGAATGATGGTTTCCAGCTTCATCCATGTCCCTACAAAGGACATGAACTCAACCTTTTTTATGTCTGCATAGTATTGCATGGTGTATATGTGCCACATTTTCTTAATCCAGTCTATCATTGATGGACATTTGGGCTGGTTCCAAGTCTTTGCTATTGTGAATAGTGCCGCAATAAACATACATGTGCATGTGTCTTTATAGCAGCATGATTTATAATCCTTTGGGTATATACCCAGTAATGGGATGGCTGGGTGTGGGAAAAAGAAAGATCAGATTGTTACTGTGTCTGTGTAGAAAGAAGTAGACATAGGAGACTCCATTTTGTTCTGTACTAAGAAAAATTCTTCTGCCTTGAGATGCTGTTAATCTGTAACCTTACCCCCAACCGTGTGCTCTCTGAAACATGTGCTGTGTCAACTCAGGGTTAAATGGATTAAGGGCTGTGTAAGATGTGCCTTGTTAAACAGATGCTTGAAGGCAGCATGCTCGTTAAGAGTCATCACCACTCCCTAATCTCAAGTACCCAGGGACACAAACACTGCCGAAGGCCGCAGGGATCTCTGCCTAGGAAAGCCAGGTATTGTCCAAGGTTTCTCCCCATGTGATAGTCTGAAATATGGCCTCGTGGGAAGGGAAAACCTGACCGTCCCCCAGTCCGACACCCATAAAGGGTCTGTGCTGAGGAGGATTAGTATAAGAGGAAGGAACGCCTCTTTGCAGTTGAGACAAAAGGAAGGCATCTGTCTCCTGCCCGTCCCTGGGCAATGGAATGTGTCTCCTGCCTGTCCCTGGGCAATGGAATGTCTCGGTATAAAACCCGATTTTATGTTCATTTACTGAGATAGGGGAAAACTGCCTTAGGGCTGGAGGTGGGACATGCGGGCAGCAATACTGCTCTTTAAGGCATTGAGATGTTTATGTGTATGCATATCTAAAGCACGGCACTTAATTCTTTAACCCTGAGTTGACACAGCACATGTTTCAGAGAGCACGGGGTTGGGGGTAAGGTTACAGATCAACAGCATCTCAAGGCAGAAGAATTTTTCTTAGTACAGAACAAAATGGAGTCTCCTATGTCTACTTTCTACACAGACACAGTAACAATCTGATCTCTCTTTCTTTTCCCCACAGCTGGGTCAAATGGGATTTCTAGTTCTAGATCCTTGAGGAATCGCCACACTGTCTTCTACAATGGTTGAACTAGTTTACAGTCCCACCAACAGTGTAAAAGTGTTCCTATTTCTCCACATCCTCTCCAGCACCTGTTGTTTCCTGACTTTTTAATGATCGCCATTCTGACTGGTGTGAGATGGTATCTCATTGTGGTTTTGATTTACATTTCTCTGATGGCCAATGATGATGAGCATTTTTTAATGTGTCTGTTGAATCCAGCTCCATTATTTTGTAGACTGAGAATTTGACAGTCCAAGAGAGTTAAATAAATTGTCCAAGGTTATTCATCTTTGGACTGTTCTAGATATTTATCAAAAAAGAGCTCCAACACGCTTCAGTCAGCCCCAAAGCTGTGGGTGAAGAATGCATACATAGTTCACAAGCAAACTGTAGTACTTCAAGTGGGGGAAATGATATTTTTCTCTCCTATAGAATGGGAGTTAGACAACTGCAGCCTGTGGGCCAAATCTGCCTGGCCCAAATCTGGCCTTCAAGCTAAATACAGCCCAGGGCCTGTTTATGTGTGCACCACCCCAGCCCCTATCTGCCAACATCACCACCTAAGAGCGGGTTTTAAAAGGAGGAAAAGAAAAAGACAAAGACAGGAAAGAAAGAGGGAGGAGAGGGAGGAAGAGGGAAGAGCATGCAACGGAGACTCTACGCGGCTCGAAATGCCTGAAATACTTACAATCTGACCCTTTACAGAAAAGTTTGCCAGTCCCTGCTACAAAACACTATACTGAGGTAAAAAGAACATCAAGCAATAAAACACTGAAAGCTTTCTATTTATGGTTCTATATCCTGAGTCAGGCCAAGGCCAAGCGAAAATTTGAAGCAGATCTGTTTCATGTTAAATAAAGTTTCATGTGGTAAACATTACTAATATTCAGTAATATACAGTTCTCTTTTACTTTGGTTACACAGAGGAATTCACTTTCCTGCCCCAGTGAGGTTAGGCATAGCCATGTGACCAGCTCTGAGAAGGATAAAATGAGTAGAAATGACACACTCAGGATGAAGTCTCTAATTGCCAGTGCTATAGACTCCAGCCTCCTCCTTCCGGGCTGTGGCAAACCTGGAGCCTCCTTTTGGAGACGTGGACACGTTGGCAGCTGCAGAGCCCCCTGCTGACCACAATGGAAAGGCAGCATGAACAAGAAATCCCTTCATTGTTAATTGCTTAGATTGAGTAGGTTGGTTGTTACCACAGCACTCCTAGTCTATCCTGATTGATACAGTGAGTCAATCTTTTCCTGAGTAAAATAGGAAATTGAAGATAAGTACAAGAAGAGAGATTAATCATCCAAAATCAGCCACATAGAGATTCCAGTCTGGAGGAAACTGGCTGTTCATACTTAATTCCATCAGTGTTTGTTTTACACACACACACACACACACACACACACAAATTTAAAGAAACTACATTGACTGCAGTAACACAACACTTGTATTAGTCATGGAAGATTAAGAAAAAAGCTGTGTCATAATCACCCGGCATTTCTAACTGATTTTATCAGCTGCACCATCATCATAAAGTATTTTTATTTCTGCTTCTTCCACACACACACAAAAAACAGGATTTATAACTTATCTTTTCTAAATAAAAACATTTGATTTGTTCATGTTTGAAAATAATACTTTAAAAAGAAAATCTCTTTTTAAAGCCAGACTAAGGAAAAAGCAACCTCCCAGTCTATAATATATAGAGATATATCTGTCAATTTCATGGCTATTGTGACCTAGTGAAAGCCCATTCCATGACACGGATTTGTTCAGTTGGCAAAAACACTCACCAAGTGCTCCCAGAAGGGTCATAATTCCCAAAAGCACTGAAAGAGCCATCTTCCCTCTGATAGAGAAGTTCTCTCTGGTAACCTAGACACAAAAATGGACAGATATTCAAAGTAATCATTAACTTGTAATGGATGAAAGTTTCTAATTATGACTTCATATTGAGGAAATATGGGCAGAAAGGGGGAAAGAAGAAATCAAACCAATAACTAGTATTGAGTACTTTCTATTTTAAGTGCTGTTGGAAATTTAAAATGCCAGGACTTTTCAAGCAGAATGCATAAAATAAAAACTGTGATATCCCAGCCGGGTGCGGTGGCTCACGCCTATAATCCCAGCACTTTGGGAGGCCAAAGCAGGTGGATTACCTGAAGTCAGGAGTTCGAGACCAGCTTGACCAACATGGTGAAACCCCATCTCTACTAAAAATACAAAAAGTAGCTGGGTGTGGTGGCACTTGCCTGTAATCCCAGCTACTCGGGAGGCTGAGGCAGGAGAATTGCTTGAATCCAGGAAGCAGAGGTTGCAGTGAGCCGAGATTTGCGTCACTGCACTCCAGCCTAGGCAACAAGAGCAAAACTCCATCTCAAAAAAAAAAAAAAAAAAAAAAAACCCTGTGATATCCCAAATTAAAGTAAATTAAAAAATCACTATGGCATAGATGATGCTTCTAGCCATTCAAAAGCAAGCAAATTAAAGACAGATTTTTATTTAACTCTCTAGTGTTCATCAAAATTGTTTCAATGCTTAGTCATCTAGAATTGTTTGCTACAGAAGAAAAATACTATGTAGGGTACCATTAATTTAAGTTTAAGGCCAAAGTAGAAAATAAAAGTATTTTCTGTTCTTAGACCAGCAATACAGAGGAGGAAATGCTAAATAATCTAAGACGGTGGCTCTTAAATTTTGGGGCCATGGCCAACTGAGGTAAACCAAAAAACCAACTTGCCTGCCTACCCACCAATTCCATGTTTCCACTAAAATATATATACATATACACACACATATACACATGCTTAGTGGTGGCAATGATGTATCATTACAGAAGTAAATTGGGTAGGGGGTTAAGGCTCATGTAGCTGCATTAATAAAAGCAGATGTGTCATATTTGCAAATAGTTACAAATTTGCAAATAGTTTGCAAATAAAAAGCAGATGTTTCATATTTGCAAAGCAATGCACACAGATCTCAAAGTCCAGTGTGAGAAAACATAGGCCAAACTCTAAAGGATTCACCAAACAACCCACAATAAACTAACTTGCTAAAAATAAAGTTAAGATAGCAATAACTTATCACTAAAAAAGCAACCATTAGCAGGAACATTTCCAGCTCAAGGCATTATCAATGACTCTCTGATAGCCAAAAATCCTTCTAAAAATTACAGGATTCCACTATTAGCAGGTAAGGGCACACAGCCTGAGCTTTGCAGCACAGCCATGGCAAAGCTTGGCAACCATACTCATTTGTGAAATGTTGAAATCATTCCCCAGTAAACTGCAGTAATAAACAAATTTGACTTTATGAATACCATATTTTAGAAGCATCCAGAACTATAAGTAAAATTCATATTTGACTAACTAAACATAAGCATTAATGGTTTGAAATTACAGTTAATGTGCTCTCACCTTCAAGTCCCAAACTTCTCCCTGAGTCTTTCCAAAAGAAACCCTAGATTTAAGTATCTGATTTAAGTTACAATAAAACAAAATGCATAAAGAAAAAAAGAAAACAAGATACTCTGTTTCATGGTGATATTTAAGACTTATGGTAAAGGAAATATAAACATTTAAAGTGATGACAAAACTTTGCTTAATTTGAAGAAGGGAACATTAGATTATACCCTTTATGTTCTAATTGAATTATTATGGTATAGTAATTAGCCAACTTTCATTGAGCACTTATGAGATGTCAGGAACTGTTCGAAGTCCTTTGCAGGATTAACTCAGGTAATTCTCACAAGGACCCTCTGACATAGATGCTATTATTATTCCCTTTTTTACAGATAATGAGACTGAAACTCAGCGGATACAGATACCATGTGCATGGTCACACAGCTAACAGGGAGTGAAGTTGTGCATTAGCCAAGGTCTCACTGGCTCCAAGGCCACTGTCTCCTAGTAAATCACAGAGCTCTTCCAATTATTAAACATGATAAAAGAAGAAAAGACCTCAGTATAGTACCTTTTACATGGAAAGCTCTCAACAAACAATAGGCATTACTCTCTAATATAGGTGTACAGGAAGGCTCTCTAAGCACCAGATGCAATAAAATAAAAAAATTGATGCATTTGACTATTTTTTTAAAGTTTTTAAACTATTCCAAGGCAAAACACACTATAAGCAAGGCTTAACAAATAAATTAAGACCATATTTGCAACATATAAGATGGATAAATAGCTAATATCAATATTATGTAATTTTTATGTATGTTTATATGTTATTACATACATGTATATACATATATAAAGAACTTTTTAAAAATTAGGGTAAAGGATAAAAAGACCTATAAAAATAAGTGAATAAAAGACAAAACAGATAAGTCACAAAAGACAAAAATATAAAAACAAATTTTAATATAGAAAACATGTTCAACTTCATAATAGGAGAAACTCAAATTAAACCTACACTGAGATACCATTTCTCTCCCATCAGATTAGCATTAAGATTCAAAAGTCTGACCACTCCTTCTGTTGGGTGAGCTGTATGGAAACCAGCACTGATCCACTGCTAGAGGGAATTCAGAAGGGTACAACTACCATGTAGGGGAAGGTCTTTACCCTCTGACCCAGTAATCCCAGTTCTAGGAATCAACCCTGAAGACACACCTCCAACAATACAAAAATATATACGCAGAAGATTATTCATTACAGCATCATCTGTAATTGTAACATAATGGAAACAATCTTAGTGCCCCAAAACTGGAGACTGATTGAATAAACTATGGTACACACACATGATGGAGTACTATGCAGCTGTGAAAAAAAGAATGAGGAATATCTCAGTCAACTGATGCAGAGTAATTTCCTGGATATACTGTTAAGTGAAAAAGGCAAAGTGTAAAATAGTACATATAGATATACTATCTTCTGTGTAATAAAAAGGGGAAATGAGGCCAGGCGCCAAGGTTCACCTATTGCCAAGGTTCAGCACTTTGGGAGGCCAAGGCGAGCGGATCACTTCAGCCTAGGAGTTTGAGACCAGCCTGGGCAATATGACAAAAGCCTGTCTCTACAAAAATACAAAAAAAAAAAAAAAAAAAAATTAGCATGGTGGCACGTGCCTGTAGTCCCACCTGTTCAGGAGGCTGAAGTGGGAGAATCACCTGAGCCCAGTAAGTCAAGGCTGCAGTGAACCATGATTGTGCCACTGCACTCCAGCCTTGGCAAAGGGAGACGCCCTGTCTTTAAAAAAAAAAAAAAAAAATGGGTTGGGGGAATGAGAAAACATATATGTATACGTTTATTTTCGCAAAAGGAGAGAGAGAAAAGATAATCTAGAAACTAATGAAGTCGGTTACTGGTATATTTGTCCCCACACAAATCTCATGTTCAATTATAATCCTCAATGTTGGAGGTAAGGCCCAGTGGGAGGTGATTGGATCTTGGTGCTGTCCTTGAGATAGTGAGTGAGTTACTGCAAGATCTGGTCATTTGAAAGTGTGTGGCACCTCCCCAAAACACTGTCTCTCTTGTCCTTGTTTTCACCATGTGATGTGCCTGCTCCCAGTTCGCCTTCTGCCACAATTGTAAGCTTCCTGAGACCTTCCTAGAAGGAAATGCCGGCGCTATGCTTCCTGCACAGCCTGCAGAATCATGAGCCAATTAAACCTCTTTTCTTATAAATTACTCAGCCTCAGATATCTCTTTATAGTAATGCAAGAACCGCCTGATACAGTTACCAACAAGGGGTAGGGAGAAAGAAAAGGGGAAGAAGAGACACTCTTTTGAATATACTTCTCAAAATAAGTTTGTCTTTTGGAAGCATGTTAATGTTCTACATGTTCAAAACATAAACAAAAGTGGAAAAAATTAAATGATAGGCATTATCACTACTCTAGTTCATTTTATCATGTTTTAGTTTTTCACATAACCTTTAAAAATGCAGTATATTATCTCATTTTTCAGAGGCAGCCAGGGATCACAGAGAAGCAAAATAATTAATGTTCACAAAAGAAATCAGCAACAGAGTCCAGGACATTCTCCCTCAATTTTCAATTAAGGACTAAATTCTCCAGATAGCCAGAGTTTAACTATGAACTCAACCTAAGAAAAAAGAGGAAAAGGAAAGAAGAGAGGAGAAGGAGAGGAGAGGGAAGAAGAAAAAAGAAAATAGGTTTGAGGCCCTCAATCCCTACAAAAAAGTTTGAGGTACTTTTGTGACAGAAAGACCAACCTCAAGGAGAGGACCATGTGCCTCCACGCCCCCAGATCACATCAACAACGGCAGTTCCAAGTATGAGATATTGTGAAACTGGTCAGAGATGAGATCACGGAGATGAGATCAGTGCTTATGGAAATTACCCCTCAGGTGGCTGACCTCCAACATTCCCCATTAATATCAACAACTAGCACCATTCTTCCACTAGAGGCAGCCAGCCCAGAGAAGAGGCCACAGACAATCACCAGTTTTGCAGTGAATTTCTTGAGCAGGCTTAGATAACACTGAGAATCCAAACCACCAGCTCTGCTCCCACGGAAAAGTAAGGGAGAAATTCAGAACCTAGAGAGAACTTGTATGTCTCCTTGTGGGAGTCTCCTGCGAGGTTTCCTTCCTCATCTTAAACCAGCATGCATCATTGTGGATCCCTCGACTGTCCTCCAAATCGTCCCAGTGTATCAGGCCTAATTTCCATCCCATAAACGAAACAGGGCCAGGCACAGTGGCTCATGCCTATAATCCCAGCACTTTGGGAGGCCAAGGCGGGTAGATCACCTGAGGTCAGGAGTTTGAAACCAGCCTGGCTAATATGGCAAAGTCCCATCTCTACTAAAAATACAAAAATTAGCCAGGTATGGTGGCACACACCTGTAGTCCCAGCTACTCGGGAGGCTGAAGCAGGAGAATTGCTTGAACCTGAGAGGCGGAGGTTGCAGTGAGCCAAGATCGTACCACTGTACTCCAGACTGGACGACAGAGGAAGACTCCATCTCAAAAAAAAGAAAAAAAAAAAACAAAAAACAGGACACTGATGACTCATCTATAATGTTTGTTGTTAATACAACAACTCAGCCTTCCAGTGCAGTCATCTAAGTTGGAGACTCTGCATCACAACAGACGAGAAAGGCAAAAACATAGCTCTCTCCAAAAGTTTATGAAGAAATAAGAGTATCACCTTTAAGTTAAACATTTTAGGAACAGCTCTTGAGTTTGAAAAGTAATCATATGCTCAGAACTTTCATAGACTTCTGAAAATTGAAATGTAGAAGTCCAGAGGCTCTTAAGATAAAAACCCATGAGCCCTTCATAAAGGGCCAGATAAGACACATCCTGTTCTGGGTTATGAATTTTCTTTGGGATAACCATGAATGTAAAATTTCAAAATTTATTATAACAAAGATAAAAATACTGCTCACAAACAATGAAAAAGTAACATTCTAAACATAGTTTGACTTGATTTACCTCGTGTCAAAATTACATGTAAATAAAGGAAGTAAAGTCGGCTACTTGTGACTATTTCAAGAATTTTCTCTGTTAATAAGCTGATAAAAAAAATTCTCTGTATTAAAAGAAATCATTATGAACTTGCTTACTTTCTATGACATGAAATGGAAAGTGAGAACATGACAGTTTTTTAAGCTATGGCCACTAGCCATACTTGTGACCAACGGCAGCATCCGAATTCTGAAGCCTTCTTTATTTTTATTTCAATAGAGGAAATATAGTGTTTTCAATTAGACTTGGTTTGAGTCTCACTTTAAAAAGTTGAACTGCAGGCACTGTGATTTAAATATCTGAGGAAAACAAATGGTTTAAATCTTCAATTAACAGGTTCAGGATTTCCAGGCCTTATCAAAAACAGTTTTCATGTTATGGTTCCATTTTCCTTTTTGACAGCAAAGACACTTCATTCAATGATGTAGCTGTTGTTTTGACCAACAAAATAATGGGTTAGGTTACAGAACTCCTGGGCCAAGCATGATTTAAGTAAAACAATGCGCTGTTCATAAATGACATTTAAATAATATAATCATGACTCACGCTGAAGCCACTTTAATTTCTTAAAAAATAAAAACAACTACGGTGTATTTAAAGGACTTTGGAAAATGTGATGGCAAAAGAAAAAAGAGAGTCTCTGAAATGAGACACTGATTTCATAATGAAAAGCATTATACCAAGAAGCTTTTGTCCACTACTTTAAAATATAATTTAGTTCAGCATGTGAGATGATGTATTTTTGGGGAGCTCCACTGTGCTGACTTTTATCAGCCACTTCACCAGCAAAAAGAGTAGCACATGGAAATCACTGGTCACATTTCTTAGCTGCTAAGAGAATGCCAAGGCCAAGTTGACCCATTAGTGCCCAGAGATCATCCTACTACACTGTGGGGGCGCTTCAGAGATCTTCTGGACCCAATATTCACATTAGGATGATGGACCTAAAGTCCAAAAAAGTTAATATCGGTAATAAGTTATTCGCCCATTCTGGATTTTTGAGATGCCCACATAACAATACAATGAAGGTCAAACATGGTCCCCACTGTCACAGAGCTCCCCCTCTAAATGCAGGGACAGATGATGGACAGGATAATTTTAAATAATGTTAAGTGAAGAAATAAAATGGACTAGTACAAATTAGAGTTACTAAGTGGTCAGGGAAGGCCACTCTGAGGCAAACATCAACTGAATGATGAAAAGGAGCAGCCATGGAAAGACCTAGGGGGAAAGCAAGCCAGGAGAAGGAAGGGAAAGCATCATGTCCCTGAAGCAGCATGGAGCTCAAAGTGTTCCAGACACAGCCAGCTCCAGATGAGGCTAAGGAGGGAAGCCGAGCCAGGTCACCCAGGACCCTGTAGGCTGAAGCCGGGAGCCCACTGCAGGATCATAAGCAAGCAAGTGACAGGATCTTGACATTTTCAAAGACCGCTTTTACATTATATGGAGAATGTACTGAAGGGCAGGGAACACAGAAAAAGACTACTCAGGAAGTCGTTGGAGTAGTCCAGTGAGCAATCATGCTTGAATGGAACAATTAGCAGTGGGATGGAGAGAAGTAGAAGAATTTCTTATCGGTTTTTAGAGGGAGAATGGACAGGATTTATTCGCTGACATTAACCCCTAACTCCCTAGTTAGAGGCAAGTAATTCTACTATAGCTGATATTCGTTGTGCACTTACTACGTGTTGAATAAAATGCTGACATATCTCACTGACTCCTCAAAACAACCCTACCACGTGGGTTCTTTTATTCTCACTGACTCCTCAAAACAACCCTACCACATGGGTTCTTTTATTCTCACTGACTCCTCAAAACAACCCTGCCAAGTGGGTTATTTTATTATCCCTGTCTTCCAGGTAAAAAAACCAAGCCTTGGAGACACACTAAGAACCTGTTCCAAGGTGGGAGCCAGGACTCAAGCCCAGGTCTGACTGCCTCCACAGCCAGTGCTATGCCCCGATCTACTTCCTCCCAAGGGGCACTCGCCTAATTTACAGCTGTAGCGCTCGGCATTCTCAACACTTTAGAGGACGGCTTGGCATTTAGAGAACGATGCTTTTTTTGCACTCTGGCCACTGCACCTTCTAACAACCAACAGATGTGAGGAGGGATCTCAGGCAATCAGTAGAGACCCTCTCTGGGTTACTTTGAAAAACTACAGTTTGGCCACCTACCTGGCCAGGACTGACCTGAGGGACTAGCACTGCTTTGGGAAAACAACAGACACTGAGGATTTGGACCATTCATTTTGTAGGATGGTTGCTGATCCACAGCAAAAGTATCTAGGACATATACTGAAATTATTTTTAAGGAATGAGTTTTCACTGCTTACATGTTTCAAGCTATGTAAAATTTATCCTTTCTGTTTAAAGCATTAATATTTGATTAGCCAGAGTTACAGTTCATAAAGCGTATGTAAATATGGAGTTATGTGGCATTTTCTGAAATATTTTACATTATTGTATTAAAATATCCCAAAGAATGTATGCCAAATTATAAAGCACCAGTCTAATTCCTATGTAGTTTCTACTTCAAACCAGAAAAACTAAATCTTGAATACAAATTGGAATCTTGTTTTCAAAAGGTACAAAGTTCATTCATGACAATCCCAAATAATTTTTACTTATCTCTTTAATTACAGCCATTATGCCAATGTGTAAAGATTTCATTTGTGTTTAGCATGGCACACAATATACCACAGAGACCACTTAGTACCACTTAAATTTAATTATAATAAAATTTGAAAAAGGTTATTCTTGTATGTATATATTTAAAACATGACCAATCCACAAATGTGTATAAACAGGGATAATTTTACATGGGCAATTCTATACAGGAAATTCCAACTGCCGGATCTCTACAAATTTCCCAGAGGACCTCACCACCTGGTGCATTTCAGGGCCGGTCATAGTGTCTGCATGGTCTGGCCCTAATCTAAGGGAAAATATACCACTATGTCCTTCCCCACGTCAGAACTCAGGCCACACTCAGCCCTGATTCTAAACGCTGGTCTCCCTTGGTTTGTGATCTCATACACTGCATTGTTCCTGACCCGCAACCCCTTGACTCCCATTCAGCCTTTGTCTGTGCCATTCTATCCCAGGGAGATCTTCAGACACTGACTCCAGCTCATCTGCTTAAACTCAACACCTTACAGCTTACTTCAGTCTAATCTGACACCCCATATTCTAACCTTTGGTGCCTCCTTCTCTACAGGACCCCATGTTCCTCCCTTAATATTTTATCAAAACCTCCAGTGAGACTTCTTACATGGTGGTGATACTCAAGCACCCCGTCCCGATTCCTGGTCCTTTCCATCATATCCCATTGCTTCTAAAAACCCAAGAACACTGCAAATCAGAATTATCCCATAGTGTTCTGAGGAACAAGGTGGACGGTGGAGCCAGACCACCATGGGTAAATTATTTAACCTCTCTGTACCTCAATTTCCTCATCTATAAAGTGGAAATAATAATAGTACACCTGCTCCTAGAGTTCTTGTGAGAATTAAATGAAACATGCATAAAACATTTAAACAGATTTAGTTGCTATTACTGTCATTACATAGAATTATTTTAGAATAAAAAGGTCTCTACACAATAAGGGAACCTGGAAGAAAAGCTCACATTACAATTGTGTCTTTACTGAGTTTTCTAATTCTTCTGTGGAGAAATTAGCAATCAATTAATAGCTTGCCCCTACTTTTCATTTAATCCATTTGTTATTAAAAAAAAACAAAAACTAAAAAAATTAGGAGTTGGAAAGCGTTGAACTATATTTTTCTTAGATTATAGTGAAATCTCATTTTTAATCAGTTTGTGTGAGCCCTTCTAATCTTCATGAATTTGATGGACAGGATATATCACACAAATTGTGCAGAGAGAAAAACTCAGCCACAGAGAGTTTGTGCTAGAGGTCCACTAACAAGGAAATATAAAACTGAGACTGTAACTTTTGGTTAGCTTTTGGAGTATTTCAGAAAATCAAATTTACTTTACTATTAACATCAAACTTATCTCACATCTCTTTGTTTCCTCCTAGGTGTGGATGTCAAGAGCATAGGCTCAGAGTCCAAATCCCAGCTCTATATGACTATATGACCCTGGGCAAGTTAGCTAACTTTTCTGCACCTCAGCTTCCTCATCTGCAAAAAAACAGGATCATGCTAATACTAATGGTGAGCCTTCAATGAGGTATGAGATGTAAAGTGTTTAGAACACTGCCTGCCACACAGTACACACTCAACTCATGTTAGCTGCTGTTATTAACAAGTTGCCAAAACAAAGGATCTGGTGCCTGTGAACAGTTTCCACCTTTCAAGGTGTCAAGATACAGTCTTTACTAGCATGACATTTCCTCAGGGTCCAGCAGGTCCTCCTCATCATTTTAAATGCACTGAAAAGGTCCCCACCACACGGTACTGCGTCTGTTTACATACAAACCATCTTCTCCACTGAGCAGCGAATTCCTTAAGAGAGGCCCTGGCTCCCTCTGTTTTCTTGGCACGAGAACTGATCCTGGCACTAAGAAACACTCCACAAATGTGTAATAAAATGAATGAGTATTCCTCTAGATTTTTAAGGAGTTTTAAATTTCAGATACCTTAGTATAATACAAGCCCCCCACCACCAGAAACTAACTCTTAAGCCATTACTAACAAACATCTTAGCAGCAGTGAGTGAATAGTTAGCTAAAGGAAGAATAGTAACAGCTTTCCATTGTTTGCACTTCCTGCACACGCCAACACCGTGTAGCCCATCACTTACCTAAGACAAAATCCATCTATTTTGAAATATGGTCTAGAATGAACCCTACCTGAAATAAACAAATTTTTTTTCTACAAACAAATGTAGGTCTCTAAAATGCTTACCTTGCCTCATAAATGAAAGAGCTTTTTCTTTCAAATTATCTGTCAGTTGTTTCTTTTTAGTCAGATAATCCAAAATGTAAATATTTGGAGCAAAATTTATCATGTTCTGTTCACCACAGCCATAAGGCATCCGAATCAATGAGGCTAAGCCATTGATGGAAGGACCAAGAACATCTCCTGGAAGCACAAGACATGCAATTCATTCAGTAAATACTCAGTAACAACTACCTGCTGGTGGCAAAGAGACTTCCGCTGAGTACAGAAGGCCTCTGTCATTGAAGCAATGTGATTATTCCACTGCTTGGAACAGAGTTGAAACTTTACATCAAGATTTTAGGAAGACTGGTCAAAAAAATAACAATGCTCTGGTACTGAACTTGTAGGTCGTGTGATGAAAGAGGACATTTTTAGCTCAGTTAAGCATGTGGCATAAATTAGGCAAAAAATAATTTTTTAAAAAAATCTTTAAAAAAATGTACAGAATTGATCAGTAAGACACCATCACTCATACAGGAAACAAACATTTTATTAGTAGTATTCTTCACGCAAACAAAATTTTATTCTTATTTCTTACTAATACACCACAAGCACTTGAGAAATAATTTTTAAAAAAAACAATGAGATTAAGAAAATGTGGCACATCTACACCATGGAATACTATGCAGCCATAAGAAATGATGAGTTCATGTCCTTTGTAGGGACATGGATGAAATTGGAAATCATCATTCTCAGTAAACTATCGCAAGAACAAAAAACCAAACACCGCATATTCTCACTCATAGGTGGGAATTGAACAATGAGAACACATGGACACAGGAAGGGGAACATCACACTTCAGGGACTGTTGTGGGTTGGGGGGAGGGGGGAGGGATAACATTGGGAGATATACCTAATGCTAGATGACGAGTTGGTGGGTGCAGTGCACCAGCATGGCACATGTATACATATGTAACTTACTGCACATTGGGCACATGTACCATAAAACCTAAAGTATAATAATAATAATAATAATAATAATAATTACAATAAAAGAAAAAAAAATTACAGAAATGCATTTAAAATTACAGAAACCTATTTTGTATTTTTCCTTCTGAGACAACAATAATTAATAATTAAGTCCATTTATTCCTTAACTATAGTTTTAAAATGGAAGTAATATTGTTGCATGGTAATCATTTATCTTAAACCATGTTTTAATCTTATGCGGTATTTGGATTTTTTAATGTTTCTAATTTTATGTCATAAAAAGCATTTATGGGCAAAAAAAAAAAAAAAAAAAAAAAAAAAAAAAAAAAAAAAAAAAAAAAAAACAATGAGGATTGTAGTGTTTTCCAATGTGTTCTATTTAGTAACAACAAATATTTCAATTAATCTCAGGATCAAAAGGATTCGGAAAAGGATTCAAAGTTAGTAATCTAAAATTAAACAAAACACATGCTTTAAAAACCCTCTACCCACATCCTAATACCACAACTCAGGGAAAGTAGCAAAAATTCAGAAATATGAAGGCTGAGTTCTAATTTTGGCCCTGCCATTGTTAAGCTGTATAGATAAAAGTATCTTTCTAGGTAGTTTATTTTGAAAACTTATACCAAGCCAAGTCCAAATACCTAGTGAAAATGTGATCCTAAAAAATGAATATGAAAAAAAAGGCAAAAGAACCTGTTTCATACGAATAGACTGAAGCTGTGCCAGTATAGCTTAAATTTTAGATGTGAATACAAAGAAAAAAATAGAGGTTATATTATTACCACTGCAGGCTATGTGTTTAATATTCAAAGTGAACATAGACTATCAAAGTTCAAAGAAGCAAGCTAAAATTCGTACATTCTGGGATACAAAATAGGTCTTTAAAACAACATGTAAAAATAAAACTTGAAAATCCGTTCTTTACATCAAGCATAAAAATTAAGCCTCGGGGTATTTCCATGATGACAGACAGAATCGTTCCTATGTAAGGAGTGATGGTACATATTTAAAAAGCCAGGCTCCTTCCCTCTGTGTATATGTGTGCATGTGTGTTTGTGTGTGTGTGTGCATGTGTGTGTGTGTGTATGTGTAGTGCATCTCCCAGCATCCCATCACTGTGGGAGATGCTTAAGCAGAATTTATTCCCCTAAATAGAGAGCTTATTTAATTCCTTTTAAGAATTGCCCAGGCACATTGGTGCATGCCTGTAGTCCCAGTTACGCAAGGGGCTGATGCAGGAGGACTACATGAGCTCAGAAGTTCAAGTCCAGCCTGGGGCAAGCATAGCTAAACCCTGCCTCTTCCAAAAAAAAATTATATATATATATATATATGCCTCCAAATAAAGTCCTCTGCCTATGGATTGGTTGTTTGGGTTATAATAAAAAAGCATTACACCTGCCAGTGAAATATAAAAGAACTGTAAAAAAGTGTTTTAGGTCTTAACGCCTTAAAGACCTAACAAACTATTAGACAACATTAAATAAAATGTTTTCTTCAGTTATTTGTAAAGCACAACTATATAAACAAACCATTTGTGAGGGTTAATTTTGTGTGCCAACTTAAGTGAGCCAAGGGGTGCCTAGATTAAGCATTGTTTCTGAGTGTCTGTGAGGGTGTTTCTAGATGACATTAGCATTTGAATTGGTGGACTGGGTCCAGCAGATTGTCCTCCCCAGTGTGTGTGGGCACCATCCAATCCACTGAGAGCCTGAATACACAAAAGCTTGAGGAAGGAGGAATTCACCCTTTTTTTCCTGCCTCACTACTTGAGCTGAGACATCTCATCTCATCTTCTCCTAGCACTGGGATTTACATCATCAGCTCCTCTGGTTCACAGGCCTTTGGACTCAGAGTGAGTACTACCAGCCTTCCTGGGTCTCCAGCTTGCAAAAGCGGATCATGGGACTTCTCAGCCTCCATAATTGCATGAGCCAATTCCTCATAATAAACCTCCTTTTATATATAAGTATCTCCTATTGGTTCTGTTTCTCTAGAGAACCTTGACTAATAACACCATTTGTGTAGACACTGTGTTTAATTAAAAAGTACTTTTAGGCTGGGCGCAATGGCTCGTGCCTGTAATCCCGGCACTTTGGGAGGCTGAGGTGGGTAGATCACCTGAGGTGAGGGGTTTGAGACCAGCCTGGCCAACATGGTGAAATCCTGTCTCTAATGAAAATACAAAAAATTAGCCGGGCATGGTGGCACACACCTGTAGTCCCAGCTTCATGGGAGGCCAAGGTATAAGAACTACTTAAACCCAGGAGGCGGTGGTTGCAGTGAACCGAGATCACACCACTGCACTCCAGCCTGGGCTACAGAGAAAGACTCCATCTCAAAAAAAAAAAAAAAAGTACTTTTAGCATGGTAAATATAGTTAATAACAAGAGTATTGTACATTTCCAAATTGCTAAGAAAGGCTGAGCGCCATGGCTCACACCTGTAATCCCAGCACTTTGGGTCAGGGGTTCGAGACCAGCCTGGCCAACACCGCAAAAGCCCATCTCTACTAAAACTACAGAAACTAGCTGTGCGTGGTGGCACGCGCCTGTAATTCCAGCTACTCAGGAGGCTGGGGCAGGAGACTCGCTTGAACCCCAAGAGGCAGAGGTTGCAGTGAGCCAAGATCCTGCCACTGCACTCTAGCCTGGGAGACAGAGCGAGACTCCACCAAAAAAAAAAAAAAGGCTGGGCGCGGTGGCTCGTGCCTGTAATCCCAGCACTTTGGGAGGCCGAGGCGGGCGGATCATGAGGTCAGGAGATGGAGACCATCCTGGCTAACATGGTGAAACTCCGTCTCTACTAAAAAATACAAAAAAAAAAATTAGCCAGGCGTGGCGGCGGGTGCCTGTAGTCCCAAGTACTCGGGAGGCTGAGGCAGGAGAATGGCGTGAACCTGGGAGGCAGAGCTTCCAGTGAGTTGAGTTCGCGCCAATGCACTCCAGCCTGGGCAACAGAGCGAGACTCCGCCTCAAAAAAAAAAAATGCTCAGACAGCAAATTTCAAATGTTCTTCCCACAAAAAAAAATAGTTAAGTATTTGAGGTGATGACTACATCAACCAGCTTGACTTAGTTATTCCACATTGCATTCATAAACCATAATATCACTTTGTATCCCATAAATTTATACAATTATAAATTGCCAATTTTTGAAAAGTACTATTATGTTATGGAAAGTAACTAGGAGAGGTGACCGAAGTCAGTGAGTAACTTCCTACTGTAAAGGTTACTCATATCCTGCACGGAGAACTGCTCTAGGGAGTAGTACTCAACCTTTGGTTATCAGAACCACTTGTGAAAGTCTTTTAAGATATACGTCTGACCAAGCCATAGCGCAAGCGATTCTGACTTAGTAGGTTTAGAGTAGAACCCAGATGTTTCTGTATTTACAGAGCTCCTTAGAAGATTCTGATATTCACCAGTGGTGGAGAGCCACAGAAGCCAGAAGCTCTGCTCTTAGGAATGACCCCTCCCTCCAGCCACGGTATAGTGAGGCCTTGCTACTCAAAGTGTGGTCTACAAGCCAAAGTATCACCAACAGCTAGGAGCTTGTTAGAAAAGCAGATTCCCAGGCCCCACTCCACACCTAGTAAACCAGAATTTGCTTTTAAACAAGACTCCCAGGTGATTCTTATGCACACTGAAGATTGAGAACTGTTTTAGGATACATAATTTGCTAGCCTTCATATTATAATCAGTTGTTGGGCCCAATTAAAAACTTTTGCCATCTCTTCTTATTAGGACTCAATAAGAAAATACATCTATAATTACAGGAACAACATACATGATCATATACAATTAAACCAATAGATGGTGATATACTCTATTCTTACCAATTGCGGTGATCTGAACTCTTTCACTGCCAGTCACTGTATTAGGAGGAAATGAGAAACTCAAAGTTTTCAGGGTACTCTGTAGCCTATTGTCAGTCAAGTCTAATAAGATGGATTGTGAATATGATTTTTCTATTCCTTCAGCCTGTTGAGAAAAATGAACACAATTAACATGGTCTCTACTCACATATTTACAGAGAACGCAGATATGAACACAAACATCTGACCTGTTGTGTCTGAGGTTTGTGTACGGCTCAATAAGCACCTATCATTTCTTATTTTGTTTTCTTTAAATTAGATGTTTTATTTAAACAAGTAATAAATTCATTTCACAGAATGAGTTTTTCTTGTTAGTTTGTATTACAAATTACCATAACTTTAATTTTTCCTTTTAGATTTTCTCACTAAGTACAGTACCCTTCATTAACTGAAATGTGTTTTTCACAGGATTTATACTTAATAGGCACCATTTCCATGGAACTGAATTAAATCTGATGACACAGTGCCTACCATTTTGTTATTCTTACTTCAAATCTGTTAGTAAGTTCTAGTTAAATTAGATAAGGCATCCCATGGACTGGCCTTCAAAATGACAAAGAAGAAGATGAAAATGTAAGGAAAAAAACCCTTTGAGGTAGTTCCTATTATTATCCAAAGAGGGGGAGATTTAATGCCTTGTTCAAAATCACACTTGGCAGAGCTGAGATTCAAACACAGGGTTGCCTCACCCCAGAATACAAGTGCTTATCCACTATGCTCATTATCTTTCTGTCTAGAATGTCTTCTCTGAAAAAAATCTACAAAATCTCTTTTAACTTCACTGAAAAATTCCAAAATTCCAAATCTACAAATCGACTTGACCGTGTTTTAATAGGATCCCAACATAACACAGTCTGTAGATATAAATGACTGCAGAAGAGACGTTAGTCTTTATAGTCACATTCCTGACTAAATTTAAAGAGGAAATTGGCAATTATTTCTAAATGATTATTTTTACATACAGATAAGAAAGTGATTAGGCATTACCAGAAGGGTAAAGAAGATGACCTACTAGATATGCCAAAAAATTTAGCCAAGAGAAAAAAATCTTCTGCTTCCTTTTTAATTATGTATTTCCATTTCATTTCTTTCAGACATCAAATATTTACCTTTACTAAAATCATCTGGGTGATAGCATCAGAAGCAGTGGGTGAAAGAGCTGTGACTGTGATAGGAATTTCTCCCAGATGTGTTGGCCTGATGGGAAAAAGAACAGTTGCCCCATCCTCACTGGGAACCAGAATGGTCTGCTGGTGGCCTGTGACATTTATTTCACTTGAAGTCATTAGAATATCAAATTTGTCACTTTTCTCAATGATTACCTTAACCTGAAAGAAAAAAATAAATCAAAGCTTTTGTATAATAAATGCTCTTCAGTAAAGTGCTCTTTTATCCCAGTTTAAGTACTGTCAAATCTGTGAGGCTCAAGACTAGACAAAAGATGAGACAAAGATTTGACCAAGGAGAGTATCAAAGGGTATCAGGAAAAACTTCTTTTCTGTGCTTTCCCCTCAACCTCAAGATACATGCGGAAAGGGCGATCTTCAGCCCCATTTCTAGTCCTCCCACTAACATTAAATTCTCTCACTATCTGAAGCCATTAGATGGTAAGGGTGTGCACAGAAAGGCTATTTCATATATTGATATTACTACCAGCTTGATTTAACTATGTCATCCTGGAACATACTGGTCTCATTAGAAAAATTTGAAGAAAACAGCATGAAATGTTATTGAATTTATTGAAGTCTCTGTAAAAAATTATTCCAAGGAAAGTACAACTCAGATATTTAGTCCTGAAGCATATCTTGGTTGTAAACTTTTGTAAATTATCCCAAAGTTGCAAGTCTCATCAATAATAGCATTTCTCTAGGCCTTACATTTTATGAATTATTTTCTCGTTGATTTTTTCATCTGCTTTTCAGAGTATCTTTTGTGGGTATAATAATTATCATTTCCATTTTACAGATGAGAAAACTATAATTAAGTCATTTGCTGGTAAGTGGTAGATTAAACATTGAATCCAGGCCTTTAGACTCTAGATCTTTTGCTTGTTACACGGTCCCATGATGACTGGGTTAAAAAGTAAAATTAAAAAATAAAAAAAATTTACTTCCCACTTTGTCAGCCAAATATGCCAATAAAAAGCTTAAAAAATTAAAATTTAAATTAAAAAATTATATATAAAGTGCCTAAAGATATTATGTCATTTTCATGCATGTGATAAAGTTAATTACATATCTCTACTTATTCTGGGGGAGGAAAAATCAGTCACTTGGTTAACATACTGTGGGCACAACACAAACAGTGAACCTAATTCCTGCCTCCCAGGGACATGACTAGCTAACGAGATACAAGGTACGTGAATCCAATAGTGAATCCTTGAAAATATAAACATGGGGGCTACAAACCTAACAGAATGGCAGCTGGGCACAGTGGCTCATGTCTGTAATGCCAGCACTTCGGGAGGCCAAGGCAGGCAGATCACTTGAGGCCGGGAGTTCAAGACCCGCCTGGCCAACATGGCAACACTCTGTCTCTATGAAAAACACAAAAATTAGCTGGGCATGGTGGTGCACCCTTGTAATCCCAGCTACTCGGAGGCTGAGGCAGGAGAATCACTTGAACCTGGGAGGCGGAAGTTGCAGTGAGCCGAGATCATGCCACTGCACTCCAGCCTGGGCAACAGAGCAAGACCATGTCTCAAAAAAAAAAAAAAAAAAATGCAGTGGTCACAGAGTGGCAGTGAGAAGTGGCCACACATTCTAGATGTGGGGAAAACCAGGGGAAAATGCAGGGAGGCAGGAAAGAGAAAGGCATGCTTCAGAGACAATAAGGAACTTACATGGCAAAAGTGGAAAACCTATGCTGAAAATTCAAGGACGTAATGTGTAGACATGCTAATGATATCCTTAGACATTAATTAGCAGAAGAAATCACTGACAAGACATGTCTATTTTCAGCCTCCCAGAAATGTATAAAGTGCTTAGAATCCCAAATGCCCAGATACTACACAACCCAATCCCTTCATGCTACCTCCATTTTCTCCTGTAGTGTAAATGATCAACAAAAGCTTGAATACATTACCTCAGTGGCATCTTTCAAATAATTGAATATAGTTATTTCCAAAGCAAATTCTTCACCTCTGATAACAGAGTAGGGAAGATTCAAAAAAATGAAAAATGGTTGGAAGGCTTGGAGCTGGAAAGAACACAATGAGTACATATTTTTATTCAGGTCAAAATTCTTCACATTTTATGCAATGAAATGCAATCTTTATAAAACCTGTGAAGCTTTTAACTTCAGCTAGAAATGTCAACTTGCTATCAACAGAAAGCAAACAGCAACTTATCACAAACAAATGATGGCAAATTGACTTGATTTATGTTACTTAACATAATAATCACTCTACTTTATTAAGTGCCTTATAGCAACCAAGCACTTCACATAAATTATTTTGTTTGGTTATTACAACCCCATAAGGTTACTGTTAGTCTCCTAGTTTACAGAAAAGAAAATTAAATTTTAGGGATTTTTGTAACCAGTACAAATTCATATTGCTGGCAAGTAGAGGAGCCAGAACTAGAACCCATCCTGTCTAATCCCAAAGCAATTTGCTCTTCTTTCATGCTGTATTGACTCCACCAATCTGCTTTAAAAGCCCTGCCAAATCCAACAGCCCCTGTTCTAGTGTGGGACATCTGAATACATGTGCTTCCTGACTAAATAAGAGGAAATTGGAAATTATTTCTAAAACATATATATGATTTATTTTTACATACAGATAAGAAAATGTGTGGGACATCTGAATACATGTGCTTCCTCCTCAGTGATCCAATTCTGATATTGTTGGCCAAGTCCTACAGAAAAGGCCAAGCCCCACCCCTGCATCTAAAGCTAAACCTGGATTAGTTTAGGCCAGTGGTTTTGCTGGCAGCAGTAACTCCCTCTAGAGTTTATCTGCACATTTGTGAAGGTGTCTTAGATTGTCACCATGACTCGAAGGTGCTATAGGTAGTTAGTGGGTGACAGTCTGCAATACTCAGGATAGCCCCAGACAATGAAAAATTGCCCTGTGTTCCTAATGATTCTTGAATGTCCCTTCAGACATTCATGTTGCCGAATTGTCTGTTTATAATGGCCTGAGCTTACAATCTAATTCCAATTTCTATATAAACCCAAAGCATTTTTCAATCTACACTGAATTTTTCATGAATACAATTATTTTGTAAATCAAAATTACATTTCAATTTCAAATGAGACAATTCAGGCCACTCATGGTCAATATATTCCTCCTGCCAGTGACTGGCTTAGGAAACAATATATGATGCAATTTGACCAAAAGACATGATGGAATATTGGCTAGGGAACATCTTGAGAAGTTCTGTTCATTCTTGAAGAGGACAAACAGAAAGACTCACTCTCTCTCTCCTCTCCTCTTTCTCTCTCTCTCTTTTTCTTTCTCTCTCTTCTGGCCTTTGGAGATGGTTAGTTCAGGTCAATAATAAACTTTTCTACTCAAATCTTAATATGGACTTCGCACATTTAGCAATTTATATAGCTATATATAGCTCACATTCTTAAATATAAAACAGATAAAAACCAAAAGACAAAGCCAAGGATCTCTAAACTGTGATAAACATTATAAGCAGTCATTTAAAAAAAAAAAAACCTTGAGAAGCTGATGCTCTATTAGCTTAATGTCACTGTAACACCGATAAGAAGCTCTTTAATACAATACCTCCACTGGAGTAGTTGTTAGTCCAAGACCCAGGTCCTCAGAGATCACAAAACCAGTAGCCACCCAAGAAGTGATAGAATCAGGTACAGTTACTTCAAATTCTTGGTAAATCCTGGAACTGAAGTCAAGATAATAAACATAAACATCACAAAACCAAGAACTGATACATTTTGAAATAAGTCAAAATAATCTAAACTATTTTTGGAAGAATTTCAATTTTTCCTATTGTTTACATATCTGAATTTAAAACCATTTAAAAGGTTTAAGTATAAAACAGTAAATCCCAACTTTTCAAAGAATAGGTCATCATAAGGTCATAATACTGCATATTGATCCATATTCTAATAAAATCTTCCTGCAAAATTTACATCTTCAGAATAAACATTATTTTTTCACAAATTTTTTATAAATAATAAATACATATTTTCAAACTTAACTCCGATTTTTTCTCTAAATTTGCAGAAGTTTTTCTCTGTATCCCTGTCAATGCTGTTATTTGTTTCCTTGAGATTTCACTTATGTGTTAACTCAAGTATCTTTAAACAGCTGACTATAAAATACTATGTGGATTTCATGATTTACCTGCTCAATTATCAGGCCAGGTAGTACGGGGTTTATCAGCCAAGCTGAATTCCTTCCACCACCCATGCCCCTTCTCCCTGTGACTCCTGGGAATGCTTTGTGAGGAGCAGGGTTCAGTTAGCGGTACTGCCAGGGGTCGCAGGAGGTAATCATGAGTGCTTCCCATCCTGTGACAACAAATGTACTCCCAGCAATTTTTCTTTAACAAGAATCATGAGACTTCAAGGAAGTCAAAATCACCCTTCAGTTAAAAAAAAAAAAAAAGGCCTATCTTCTCATTGATGAGACCTTCCTGCCATAATTTATGTGTGGCTTTATCAAAAACTGTATTTAGATTCAATAAATATCATTTCCTAAAAAATCCTTTTGATCTACTTAGTTCTTAGTTACACTATGTTTGTACTTAAACATTAGAAAGCGGGCAAAGCTTATTTAAAACAAACACTAAACAAAATATGTATGGGCAAAGAACTTTATAAATTTTTACCCCATGTTGGTGTCTAGCCAAATCCAAGTCTCTGGAAAATGCTTTCGGACATGTGGACTGCTACCCAAAGAAAAGTCATGAATATCTACTATATGTCCTTCATTTTCCTCCATAAACCTCTCAGCATATTCTGCATTGTCATCTATAAATAAACATTGACAGTAGTTAGAAAAACAGTCACTGGAGAGAATGAATTGTAAACTCCACATACAGAATGAATGTCGATCACTTGCGGTGTCCAGAGACATAATGTACCAGTGAGAGTATCAGGTTCCTTCTATTACAATGAAAAGGCAGAAGAAGGTTTTCAGAAAAGGTAAAGGATACAGTAAGTATTACTGGCAATAGAATGGATATTACAGTGGGCATCAAGAAAGATTCAATATGTAAAAAAGAACAAAGATGGGTAAAAACTGAGACTGAAAAATGGAAAAACACGCTTGGAAGATTGTCTAGGATAGAGGGTTATATGAGGAAAGCTAAATGTACCACATGTCTTTAATATAGAGAGATCATAATGACTTCATAACATCTTCAAGACTATAAAATTATCTTTTAAGTTTCAGGACAGAGGATCAGGTGTCCTGTTGGGGCAAGAACCAGCCCAAAGAGACCCTGGGGCTTAGCATGGAATAACAGAATACCTGACAGAAACAGGGAATTCAGGGACAGAAACTGTGACAGTTCTAGAAGCCTTTCAAGATAATGTTAGTATAACTTAACCTGAAAGAAAAGCGAATCCCTTCTAAGGTTAACCATTCTAATTTATACATTTCTTTCAGTCAAAACATTTTATGACTTCTTTCTAAAAGCACACTTATTATTACTTGGCAGCCAACTCTATTTAGCAATTCAAGAAACTAGGATGTACAGATATAATCCTGCCCAGGAAGAACTCAGATTGATGAGGGGTGTGTGTGTGTGTGTGTGTGTGTGTGTCTGTGTGTGTGTGTGTGTCTGTGTGTGTGTGTGTGTGTGTCTGTGTGTCTATGTCTCTGTGTGTGTGTGTCTGTGTCTATGTCTGTGTGTGTGTGTGTGTGTGTGTGTGTACCAGAATACTTTATGGCATGATGGCATCTGGGCTATTTTCTAGGTGAACATCAAAAAGCTGGAGTACAAAAATATTTCAAAAATATGTTGCTCCTTTTAAATAATTCCAAAAGAATAGGACAGTTTGTGATACGAATCAGAAGAAAAGCAGCTTCCAGTATGTCCAAAAATATAACTACCTCAAAGAATTACCTAGAGAAAAAGGAAAGCATTCACTTCAAATATCTAGACAGGAGCTCAGATGAACGTTCCATGTCATGGCCCAGATGTACTTCTAAGTACATTAAACTCCAAACATTTTGGGAGAAGAGAACAGAAAAATGAAAATCACAATCTCTATGTTCATCTAAAAAATATCCATACCTATATAAGTAATGTTGAATATCATGTGAAAGACAAATACAAGCACGTCACCATGTATTACTTACAAACACCATCAATATAATCCTTCATGAGGTTTGCATCTGTCAATACCCAGAGTCCACATTCCTAAAAAGAATAATTTTAATTTTCTTTTAAAACACAAGTTTAAATGCTCACTAAATTATCAAGGCAGTCTCCCAAACTCCTGACTCACTTGTGCTCATATTTGAGAGCTTAGGTACACACATGCACATACATTCGACCTTTCTGTTTCTCACTCAAACACACACACATGCACACACACATCAACCTTTCTCACTCAAACACACACACGCGCACGCACATCGATCTTTCTCACTCAAACACACACATACGCACACACATCGATCTTTCTCACTCAAACACACACACACATACACATTGATCTTTCTCAATCACACATACACACATCAATCTTACACACACACACATACACACACACACACTCATGCATAAGAGCCATTTCAAAGTCAAAGAAATATATATAAAATATATTTAAATATATATAAAATATATGTATATATTACATATATATAAAATATATTTATATGGAAATACATATACATAAAGGAAAAATTATGTTTAATGTAAATTCCATTAACTTTTCCAATGGTGAATTGTTCCATTTGCTTTTAAAACTGGAAAGATGATTATCTTTTCATTTCAAATTATACTTACATAAGACTGCGCTTCAGTGACACATTTAATAAAAGGTTAACATCTCAAAATGATCACTAATTCTGAAAGGGTTTGCAATAGTAAAAAATATTAATATCTTTTCAATATAGCAAGCAAAACATACCTGAAAGACTGCAAAAGAATTCATGAACATGCCTAAATAATATCCTGTGTTATAAAGTTCCAACTCATGGACCACCTAAGGAGAAGATAAAATATACGGAATGAATGGATTCATAACAACTTTCCACACTTCTTCCAAGTAACTTAGATAAGACTTAGCCTTCATGTTTATCAACTTTGAAAATGACACAAATTGAGGAGAAATGAATATGTAATTGCTTTGTTCATCAGTCAGTCAGCCAAAATTACATTTCTTACTTACACTTACTTTTACTCTGTTCAGCAATCCAGAGATCCTAAGAAGTCTGGACTTGAGTTCTGCCAAAGAGAACTTAGATGTTACTGTTTGACAAGACCAACAGGCAGAGGTCAGCATTAAAAATGACCCACACTTTTGGCAGAGATAAACAGGTTAACTTTGTTGGAGATTAATATAAACTCTGCAAAATGTCAGTGACCTAAATTTACAAAAAAAAAAAAAACTGAAGAGGCAATTTACAAAAGTAGAAATATAAGTTATTAATAAGCAGAAAAATATTCAGCCTCACTGATAAAGCAATGCAAATGACAACATTCATGAGATATAGTTTTTTCAAAAATGAGATATTTGCATGTACCCCATTAGCAATGCTTTTTTTTAAAAAAAATAGTACTCATTGCTAGCAAGAGTGGGTAAAACAGGCTAAAAGAGTAAAACTGTCAGATCCTCAAAAAATTAACATAGAATTAGAATATGACCCAGTAATTCCACTCCTAGGTATATACCCAAAAGGACTGAAAACAGTAACTCCAAGAGATACTTGTATGCCACTGTTCATTGCAGCAATAGTCGCAATAGCCAAAAAGGTGGAAACAACCTGTGTCCATCAGCAGAAAAATGGATAAACAAAATGTGGTATAAATACACAGCACGATATTATTCAGCCGTAAAAAGAAATGAAGCTCTGAGGCTAGGTGCAGTGGCTCACACCTGTAATCCCAGCACTTTGGGAGGCCGAGGCGGGCAGATCATGAGGTCAGGAGTTTGAGACCAGCCTGGCCAACATAGTGAAACCCCGTCTCTACTAAAAATACAAAAAATTAGCTGGGCGTAGTGGTGGGCGCCTGTAGTCCCAACTACTCAGGAGGCAGAGGAAGGAGAATGGTTTGAACCGGGGAGGCGGAGGTTGCAGTGAGCCAAGATCGCGCTATTGCACTCCAGCCTGGGTAACAGAGCGAGACTCCATCTCAAAAAAAAAAAAAGAAATGAAGCTCTGATACATGCTACAACATGGAATAATCTTGAAAACACTGTGCTAAGTGAAATAAGCCAGACACAAAAGGGCAAATATTATATAAATGTGAAATATCTAGAATAGGTAAATTCATAAAGACAGAAGTAGACTAGAGGTTCCCAAGGGCTGTGGGGAAGGGGAAATGAGTAGTAATTGCTTAATGGTTACAGAGTCTCTGTCTGGAGCCAAGCAAATGTTGGTGATGGTCATATAACATTGTGACGTAATTAATGTCGCTGAATTAAACACTTAAAATGGTAAAAATAGCAAATTTTATTTTATATATATTTAACTTCAATGAAAATCAAGTATTATACCTTTTTAGGTAATAATTTTGATACTTCTCCCTAATTTACATTAACCAGACAAATTAAGACAAAGTCAGAATAAAAAATCACAAAAAAAATCTAAGTTGAAAAAAACACATTCCAGCACAAAATTAAACACCTGCAACCACGATTTCTGCAATGCTAACGACAACCACAGCTGCATCCACAGTAAGCAACTAGAACAGGCACCAGTAAGAAAACAATAAAATAAGAAAAAAAATTCATAATGTGTCAACAAGGTGGCAAGTAGACAAGGGAGCCAGAGCCAGGCATACTGGAGAGAAAAGGCTATAGTTCCATGACTCTAACTCTGTCACAAAATACAAATACATGAAGATTTGCTTCCACTCTTGCTCAGACACCAATTCAAGAAGCAGCTTCTAAACAGTGGTTATCAGCACAAGACAAGAATGCCCTCTCTCACTGCTCCTATTCAGTATAGTACTAGAAGTTCTGGCCAGGGCAATCAGGCAAAAGAAAGAAAGAAAGAATGAAAGAAAGGGCATCCAAATAGGAAGAGAGGAAGTCAAACTATCCCTGTTTGCAGATGACATAATCCTATATCTAGAAAACCCCATAGTCTCAGCCCAAAAGTTTCTTAAACCAATAAACAACTTCAGGAAAGCCTCGATGTGTGAAAATCACTAGCATTCCTATACACCAACAACACACAGCAGAGAGCCAAATCAGAAATAAACTCCCATTCACAACTGCCACAAAAAGATAAAATCCTTAAGAACACAGCTAACTAGGGAGGTAAAAGATCTCTACAAGGAGAACTACAAACCACTGCTCAAAGAAATCATAGATGAACAAACCAATGGGAAAACATCCCATGCTCATGAATAGGAAGAATCAATATTGTTAAAATGGCCATACTGCCCAAAGCAATTTATGTATTCAATGCTATTCCTATTAAACTACTACATTCTTCACAGAACTAGAGAAAACTATTTTAAAATTCATATGGAACCAAAAAAGAGCTAGTATAGCCAAGACAATCCTAACCAAAAAGGACAAAGCTGGAGGCATCATGCTACCAGAGTTCAAACTGTACTACAAGGCTACAGTAACCAAAACAGCATGGTACTCACACAAAAACAGACACATAGACCAATGGAACAGAATAGAGAACGCAGAAATAAGACTGCACATCTACAACTATCTGATCTTCAACAAATCTGACAAAAACAAGCAATGGGGAAAGGATTCTCTATTCAATAAATGGTGCTGGGAGAGCTGGCTAGCCATACACAGAAGATTGAAACTGGACCCCTTCCTTACACCATATACAAAAATTAACACAAGATGGATTAAAAACTTAAATATAAAACCCAAAACTATAAAAACCCTGGAAGACAACCTAGGCAATACCATTCAGGACATAGGCACAGCCAAAGATTTCAAAAGCAATTGCAACAAAAGCAAAAATTGACAAATGGGATCAAATTAAATGAAAGAGATCTGCACAGCAAAAGAAACTATCAACACAGTAAACAACCTACAAAATGGGAGAAAATTTTTGCAAACTATGCATCTGACAAAAATCTAATATCCAGCATCTATAAGGAACTTAAACATATTTACAAGAAAAAAAATTTTAAAAGCCAGCAAAGGAGCCAGGCACAGTGGCTCATGCCTCTAATCCCAGCACTTTGGGAGGCCAAGGTAGGCAGATCACCTGAGGTCAAGAGTTCAAGACCAGCCTGACCAACATGAAGAAACCCCATCTCTACTAAAAAATACAAAATTGGCCAAGCATGGTGGCACATGCCTGTAATTCCAGCTACTTGGGAGGCTGAGGCAGGAGAATCACTTGAACCCGGGAGGTGGAGGTTGCCATGAGCTGAGATCATACCATTGCACTCCAGCGTGGGCAACAAGAGGGAAACTCCATCTCAAAAAAAAAAAAAATGGGCAAAGGATATGAACAGACACTTTTCAAAAGAAGTCATACATGCATACATGCGGCCTACAATCATATGAGAAAAAGCTCAACATCACTGATCATTAGAGAAATGCAAATCAGAACCATAAGTAGGCCACCAGGCACAGTGCTCACATCTGTAACCCCAGCACTTTGGGAGGGCAAAGCAGGAGGATCACTTGAGATCAGGAGTTTGAAACCAGCCTGTCCAACATGGTGAAACCCTGTCTCTATTAAAATACAAAAATCAGCTGGGTATGATGGCTTACGCCTGTAATCCCAGCTACTTGGGAGGCTGAGGCAGGAGAATCGCTTGAACCCAGGAGGTGAAGGTTGCAGTGAGCCAAGATCACATCACTGCACTCCAGCCTGGGTGACAGATCAAGGCTCTGTCAAAAAAAAAAAAAAAAAAGGCCACTTGCATGGTGGCTCACACCTGCAATCCCAGCACTTTAGGAGGCTGAGGCAGATGGATCACAAGGTCAGGAGTTTGAGATCAGCCAGGCCAATATGGTGAAACCCCATCTCTACTAAAAAAATTTAAAAATTAGCCAGGCGTGGAGGTGCACACCTGTAGTCCCAGCTACTCGGGAGGCTGAGGCAGGAGAATCAGTTGAACCTGGGAGGCAGAGGTTGCAGTGAGCCGAGATCACACCACTGCACTCCAGCCTGAGCAACAGAGTGAGACTTTGTCTCAAAAAAATAAAATAAAATAAAAACACACAATGAGATAGCATCTCACACCAGTCAGAAGGGATAGCTATCATTTAAAAGTCAAAAAAATAACAGATGCTGGAGAGGTTGTAGAGAAAAGGAACACTTATACACTGTTGGTAGGAGTGTTAATTAATTCAGCCATTGTACAAGACAATGTGACAATTCCTCAAAGACTTAAGGCAGAAACACCATTTCAATACTAGCAATCCCATTATTGGGTATATATCCAAAGGAATATAAATCATTCTATTATAAAGATGTATGCATGCATATGTTCATTGCAGCACTATTCACAAAAGCAAAGACATGGAATCAAACTAAACGTCCATCAATGATAGACTGGATAAAGAAAATGTGGTACATGTACACCAAGGAATACTAGGCAGCCATAAAGAACAAGATCATCTCCTTTGCAGGTACATGGATGGAGCTGGAGGTCATTATCCTTAGCAAACTAACGCAGGAACAGAAAACCAAATACCACATGTTCTCACTTATAAGTGGGAGTTAAATGATGAGAACACATGGACACATAGAGAGGAACAACACACAGTAGGGCTTGTCAGAGGGTGGAGGGTGGGAGGAGGGAGAGGACCAGGAAAAATAACTAATGGGTACTAGACTTAATACCTGAGTAATGAAATAATCTGTACAACAAACCCCTATGACACAAGTTTGCCTATGTAACAAACCTGCACATGTACCCCTGAACTTAAAAGTTTAAATAAATAAATAGATAAACAAATGATGGCTACAGGGGCGAGGGGGGAAGGAAGAAGAGAGTGGGAATATGGAGGTCAAAGGATACAAAATAGCAGATATGTGGGATGAAAAAATGCAGTTATATAATCTAGAACATGAGAGATATAGTTAATAGAATTGTATGATATTTGGAGTTTTCATTAAATCAATTTTAACTGCTTTTGTCACAAAAATGTAGCTATGCGAAATGATAAATATGTAAATTTGCTTCACTACAGTAACCGTTATACTGCCTATATGTAGTCCATAACCTCATGTATACACAATAACCTCATATATATACATATATACATATATATACACATAACCTCAAATGTACACAATAAAATTTATTTATAAGAAAGCAAAAGCAGCATCTATCTCATAAAGAAATCTTCCTGTTCTCACTGGCTCAATAAACAAAGCATTGTCAAAGCTGCAGCATAGGCTAACGACAAGAAGGCTAATGTCTAAAAATTACTCCTGGAAGATCCACATACTTAAATTATTCCAAGGCATTCAAGAGGCTATTGACAACACATAAAAATTTAACAACAAAAAAAAAAGAAGCCAAAACAGTCTACTATGACAGGCTCCCGACTCCCTCCTCCAGAACCAACTGGAGAAACAATAAAAGCAAGCAGAAAACTTCAACGTGCACAGTGAGAAAACCCCAGGAAGAGTGGCGGACATCTTGAATTGGTCTTGGGAGAAAGTGCATCACTTCAGTCTAAGGCAGAAGGCAGCTAGACGCAGCAGCAGACATAGAAGTCAGAAAACAGGCTGGAGGAGAGGTTTTTAAATTTTGCTCTTATTTCCCTCCAGGGGGTAGCCTCAGGACACACAGTCCTGGCAACTTCACTGCCAAAATCAACAGCAGTAGCAGCTCAGACTGCCTGTGCAAGTATCCAAAAGATAATACCAGGTCAGCACCTCTGCCTTTCTAGTGTGGGAAAGTGAGGAAAACACGCAGACAGACCCATGTCCCTCAAGCATTCACTCTTCCTCTCCTCCTCCTCCAAACCCTCAGGGCTGGTGAATCATAACCTCAGGAGACCTTCTCTTACCGGTGCTCTTTTCCCCAAGGGTTTAAGAGTGAAACTCTGAATAGAGGCAGGCAGCAGAAAGGATCAAGAGTAATTCTCTAGTCCATGAGGCTAGTCCTCTCCCCTCAGGAGGGAGTCATAGGACTTACACAGATTGGAACCTGATGCTCAGCCTTCCCCAATAGATATTATCAGAGGATCTGCCAAATCAACTAGACTTCCAAAGAGTATAAATACTGTAAAAGTAAGACGTCCAACCAGACAACATATAGCATGTGATACAAAATTACTGAAAAGGTCAATTCAATAATTTAAAATACACATAGCAAATATACACAAGGAGATAATGGGAAATATCAGAATATAAAACAAAAACAAGAAACAAAGGAAAAATAATAGATATTAAAAACATAACAGCTGACATAAAAGACATAATATGAGAGATTAAAGTAGATTAAAATACAGCTAATGAATGATCACTAAGCTGAGTCGACTGAAGAACTCTCCCAGAGAAACACAGAAAAGACAAAGAGATAGAAAACATAAAACAAAAAACTAAGAGATGTGAAGGAGGAAGTAAAAGTGCCAATTTCTGAAAAACGAAAGTCCCAGAAGGAGAGAAAAAATAAAATGGAGAGGAAGAAATAATCAACACAGATTTCTGCAATTAAAAAATGAAAGAACAGCATAGATTGAAAGGGCAATCTATGATAACATGGAATAAAATCTGTACAGGAGCAAAATGATCTGGCCAGGGCAGGAGGAGAAGGAGGAGGCAGAGGTAGAGACCAAAAGGATACAGGCGCATACTAGAAGATTCAAATATTGATAACCTTCAGAAACCAACAAGGATAAATTAATATGGGTACAGTCTGTAACTAACAGAGTAACAAAAATAGAATGCATAACTTCTAAATCACCAAAACAAATTTAATCTAGCCCACAGAAAAAGAATCTAAATTTTAAAATATAAAAAAGCAGAAAAAAGTCCCCATTAGAAAAAGAATTACCATACTTATAAGTGGATTAAATAAAAGCTTATTAAAAGATGTTGACTATTAGATT